>NC_135702.1:6675924-6715924 GCF_964276395.1 Gasterosteus aculeatus | reverse complement strand
TAAGATTCCCTCCTTTTTTCTCCCGCTGTGAAAAGCAGAATTCCAGATGGAGCTCTGATGCGGAAGAGTGATGAATCCATTGAACTGATTTCATCTCATCGTTCAGTGAATTCTCTGGATTTTGGGATATATTTGCCCAAATCACCCCGAGAAATTATTTGTTGCTCAAAAACTCAAAAGAAAGTGCAAAAGAAATACGAGCTCTTAGGAAAGTCCTTTGCAGGCCTGTTTCCTGAAAATGGATTAATGCTGACGACAAACAGAGATTGAGAAAGAACAGCACAAATGCGTTACCACAAACACACACACACAGGGGTCATACCCCATTTGTGCAACCTAAACTTGGCTGACCCTCGGGCCAAGACTAAATAAAATCCTTTTTTTTTTCACAATGTTTACAGTTTAAAAAACTGTTGGGATGAAGTTGGCAGTAAAAGAAAGAGACTCTCCAAGTGCTCTCAACCTGTCATGGTTAGAAACTTAGCAGTGAATAGTTGTGGTCAGCTGAGATCATACTAAAATCCCACCCAACACCTCCCCCTAGAACACCGGGATACTTAACCTTTTGTCTGCTCTACTCGTGCCAAACGGAAAGAAAATGTCTCCTTTCGGAGGTGATACCTGCGACTCGACCGTCTCCTCTTTTTTTTTCCCCGACACGTCTCGCTGTCTTTCTCCTCTTCTCGGATGACGTTAGTTTTGCCTCGTTCTCGACTGGGTAGCCCCCCAATTCATCGCCCAACATCCTTTTCATTCAAGACCGCCGCACCGCTGAGATCGAGATGCGGCCGATGTCGTGCGAATTTGCGAATTCGCAGTCGCTCGGATTTGTCTACCAGAGCTTCGTGAAACAAACGAGCCTCGCCGGCCGGGGGAGAGAGAGAGAGCAACGTGGACCGGCTGGAGTCTCGACGTGGCAAAGGACTGGCCATCAAGTTTCCCCTTTAAGAGACAGAAGGAGAAAAAGGGAAGGAGAGGGAGAGGAGATATGGAGAGTGAAGGAGGAGGAGGAGGAGCTCAGCCGGCCCCCCATTTTTCCTCTCTTCTTCCTCTCTCCCCTCCTTCTGTCTGGCTTCGTTTTTTTTTTTTTTTTACCCTCCCTTTCCGTTTTTCTTCTCTGGCTTTTTGGGGAGAAAGTGGAAGGTCAAAGGTGAACAGGAAGTGAGACGCATTCAGTTGGCGAGTTGTGTAGTAAAGTTTGCAAAGAGAGCGGAGGATTGGATGCCGAGGGGGGGAGCGCTTTGGTGAAAGTGCGTGTGGGCAGAGGGGAGGACGTCTCACGTATATCTATGAGTTTCGTAAAGCTTGTGCCTGATTGTCTCTTCCATTCGGTGTATGTGCACATCTCCACTCATGGTACACTCGAGTGTATATGTGGTTTTTAAGTGATGGATGTGTGTGTGCGCGTGTGTGTGTGTGTGTGTGTGTGTGTAGGAGGGAGAGCAGAGACTCCATGGTCTTTGTAGCGAGGGCAGGAATGTCGGCGTTTCTTGGCAAGCGCGAGGAAGCCCTGTAACAACTCCAGATGTGCAGCCCTGTGGTCTCCATCTCTCTCTTGGTCCCTCTGTTTTTACATCTAAAGCTGATTTCCTCTCCCTGTCCGACTGGAATAAAGGGCCCTTTATGCAGCTCTGCAGTCTTCCCAACACACACACACACACACACACATGGAGGTGGGGTGGGGGGTGCTGGTGAAGGGTGACATACTACTGGCAAATCAGAACCAGAGCAAAAGACTCCATGTGTGTGTGTGTGCGCGCACGTGTGTGTAAGTAGACACGAAGGAATAGTTGCTTCACAAGTAGTCAAAGTTTGCCTCATTCACCTTATTCGTTTCACACACACACACACACACGTACACACACGAACACACACACACACATTTTGGTTTCTTTCTTACCGCTGGCAGACACGACTAATCAATGCTAGTGTTTCCAGGTGTGTGTGTGTGTGTGTGTGTGTGTGTGTGTGTGTTTTCAGAGGTGGCCAAGGCCGTGTGTTTGTTTTAGCTATGGTTTCTGAGCTCCAAATCAAAGCAGGCAAACCCCCGGGAGAGACGAGTCAGCAGTACTGGGAGAGATGGGGAAGGGGGGGGGGGGCGGAGGGGGAGGGTGTGGAGCGAAAGTGAGGGACATGGGGAGGAAAGTGGCGATGAAAGAGTGAAGCAGCTTGAAAATGGCCGGCGAGCGACAAATACATGAAGAAATGTAGCTGAGAAACACGCCAGAAGGACTAATCCTCTTTACTTCTGCTGTTGAGTTTTTGGGTTTAGGGGATGGAATGAGCGAATGCGTCGGGTGGGGGGAGCGCTGCGGTCGCACCAACATTGTTTCCACTGTTTGGATGACCAGGCAGGCAGCTCTCTCTGCTCAAAATATGTGCACACACACACACACACACACACACACACACAAGTGTGTACTGTGATTCCATGTTATTCTGTGTTTTCATGAGATGCTGCTGGTTAATACTTTCGTGGAGAACTTTTTTCCCATCTTTGTGTTTTGACATTGGACAAAGCAAACGGCTGTCAGTTTTTATGGGTTTGGTGATGTCTTCCAAGTGTTTGAATCACTGCGGCGAGGCTAAACGCTTGGGAACACCATGCTGTATATTTGTGTGAAACCAAACCCATGAATGTGATCCCCCCTGTATTCCATGTATGTGTTACAGAACTACAAATAGTTTTCTAAACAGGGATGGCATGTACAATCGCCATTATCCTTGTTGATTAACGTGAATGTCAACCACGATAGCTTTTTGGTTTGATTTTCTTTCTCCCTCAAGGTATCATTTTATTATTCAGTCTTTGTTGAAAGGAAAATCTGAAAACATATTTAAGATATTTTACATTTACATTCAACCTTTTACACGAGAATCCTCAAAATGTTTATTATCAACATTTCTGAAGAAAAAAGAATTTTTCTTTCAGTGTTATTTCATGAGCTTTTTTGACTACTTGACATACAGTGACACAGTTTAATCCAGTGGTTTAGCTACACAATCATATATGTTTTCCATAGACTTATAGTGATGTAACATACATTATGTTATAGCTCTGAGGTTCATTTGACTGAAAACATGTGAGAAGTTTAGAGCCCAAACGGGTTTTTAGAAGAACTGTTTGTTGGAGCTGCAGAACTATTTTGGACATTTATAAAAGCTCAAATAAGCGCACTGGGGATAAGACACTTATAAGATTAAGATACAGTGAAGTCTTTATTGTTTAGCCGTTTAAATGTAAAGGATATCAAAGATAGAATGCATAGAAAGACAGAGCTGACTGCTAAACATATCAAATGTACTTCAGGTGGAAGAAGGCCGTCGAAGAGAATGGATGCAAAGATGTGAGAAACTTTTTCTTACCAGAAAACTGATGTAAAGATGGACAGAAGTTTGGAAAAACGTGGCCCTAAAAGCAGCGACGAATCAATCGTCTCATTGTGAAAACCAAAGTAGGTTATAGATTTAGGAGACGAGTTCGATTGGGCCGAGGAGGCACACGGGGTGTTTCGTTCATCTCGCCTGACTGATGAGATGGTGAATAATGTGTGTTTGTTTTTTTAATTTTTCCAGGTTGTACCTTGTATGGCCGGAATACAATGTCGATACAGAAATCATAAAGGAAAGAAAGCCAGGGATTATAACCAAACAGACGCAGATAAAAGAGAAACCACGCTTGTGCACTCAATGTCTTTTTGCGTGCTTGTGTAAATTGATGTGTGTGTGTGTGTGTGTGTGTCTGTGTGTATGTAGTTTGTCATCTTGTTATGCGTGTGTGAGGCTGTGCAGGCTCTGTGCGCGCTTTGAAGAAGGATCAACGCACATTTCAAGATTGCTGCGTGTGTGTAATAACACGTGACATGAACTTTGGTTTGTGTGGTACAGCTTGAATTTCATGAGTGAGATTTTTGTTTTAAAAGATTTACTGTAAATGTATAAAGTAAAGATTAAAAAAAACTCCACCCTTGGACCTGCCCACAATTGGCAGAACGAGGTCATAAAAGTGTTCCATTTCCAAACACACCCTTTTGTGTATGCAGAACCAATTTGCTTTAGAAGTGCAAATTTTATATTCTGGTAGTTAATTTTCTTATAATTTTTTTTTTAACTGTTTTGTTTCTTACCGATTTGGATCATCCATTTCAGACGATGAAAGGATGAAAGAGAAAACAGGAAAACAAAAATAAGGATTAGCTCGCTCTCAGAAGCCCCAGAATTGTGCATCTGTAAAATACCGCAAATTCATGTTAGAAGAACTCTATAAAACATTAATTTACCTTCAGTAAAAAGGTTTCACCCCTTCATGTTGGTTTACGCATGTAAACGCTTTCCCTCATTGTGTTTCCAACTTCACATGTTTACCTCAGATGTGAATGTTCATGTTCGGAGGGGTTCATGTTCTCCCGTTTTTGCACCTGCAAATATCTGCAAAGAAGACGCACACATGCATCTGAACATGTACACATATATATATAAATATCGACACTTGGACTTACGTGACTTTAAAGGAAGCAGCTGACCGGGTCGACCGCAGCTTTGGCCTCCCATCAGACGTGTGGGGATTCCAGCGTGTTTGTGTGGTTAGCGGATTCCGCTGCCCTCCCGTCCCCCCCCCCCCCCCCCCTCCACACTTTTTCTTTCATTCTTTCTTTCTTTTTACTCTTAGGTGGTCACCAGTGATTGATCACATGTCCCAGCCGGCCTCTGGGTTGTTTGACTGACCTTCTGCAGAAGTAAACGCAGGGGCATGTAATTAACCGCTTGGCAATTAGCTGCTAAACAGGAAGGTATCCCCCCCCCCCACCCCTCCATCCGAGCGGCCGCCCCGCGTTCGGGGCCGGACCGCCGGCTGAATGTGTCATTGTCCAGCAGGACGTTTCCTTTCTCCGTGAAGGAGTTTATTTGCGTTTGTGCTCGTTCCCACAGGGCAGAGCGAGGCAGAGCACTGAGGCCGACACTTTTTTCTGGAGAGGGCCGAGGCTAAACATTTGGGAGTGAAAAAGAAAAATAAGCGGCAAAAAGCGAGTTCCACCTGCCAAGACGAAACATGTCATGCATCACACTCGTGCAAAATGTATACATCTTTTAATCAGGGAAACTAGACGTTTAGCGTTTCATTTGTTGGAAACATTTGTGTCCGCACTGTTATGAAGAGGCACTTCCCAAGATATGCAAAGCGAGTGGGGACACCGGCGCGCTGCCCAAGCTGATTTGTTATCAGCGTTATTACGCAACCTTGTTGGTGGATGAGTCATCAGCAGCTGTGTTCTAACACAGAGTAGCTCCAATCTAGATGTTCCCAATCATGATTTGATTTAAATATCGGCAGCACGGGTCTTTACTTTAGATAAAATCGGCATTAAGTCAGATCACAAGACGTAATACTCACAGATTTTTGATTACAAAGTCGCCTCAGCGATACCGGTCTTCCTTTAAAAATAAAATAATGTTCAGAAGTACATTATGCTTAGAAGTAACAGACCTACTTCCTGAAAGCTCTGTGTGTGTTAATTTGACTGAACTAGTCTACTTTTAGTTCGACGCTGAACAAAATGCTTCGAACACGAGTCCCTTCCCTTTTCATGTCTTTTCGACTTACAGAAATGTTCTGCGTCTCATTTTTTTTTTTTGGTCAAAGCCAGAACTCAATAGAGGAATGGTAGAAGAAGGGAGGGAGAGAAAACCGAAGGGAGGTGAGGAGGAGGGTTGTGAAAATTGCCGTTGGCTGCCACCCAGGGCCCAGTCTTTGTGGTAATGAAGGGTTAGAGGCAGCGTTATTGCTCCCAGATGCCGTGCGGCTTCTCTGCAGGCCTTTGATGCATGGCCCAAGTCACCAGGACTTTTCAGGCTCCGATCAGCATGCACACAACCACACACACACACACACACACACACACACATTAAGACATGCAGCGCTTTAAAACAACATGGATGCAGTTAACGCCTATCTTCTAGGTTTTGCCCACCAAAATACTTTTGTTTGTTAATTGGATATGGTTTGCGTACGGTCCCCTTGTGTGTATTTGTACACACTGTAGCATTTCTGTGTGTGTGCGTGTGTGTGTGTCTGTGTGTGAGGCCATATTTCATCCACATTTGGAATTAGCGTTTGAGACTTTGAGACGTTTTTTTGGACGGTGCGCAGTGTGAGTGGTGAAATGCCTTTATGAATCCAGAAGTGAACTTCCTCTGGCTCCTCATAATGAGCCTGCTATTACTCACTAGAAAAATAAAACCATGGAAAGTACTTTGCTCACACACCGCTCCAAACACCACAGGTTAACTACTGAGAGCACCGCCTGCTGAGTGTGTGTGTGTGTGTGTGTGTGTGTGTGTGTGTGGTGGGGGGGGTTTCAAACTCAGTGTCCCAGGTTAACGGGTCAGGTCACCCGACTTTAAAAAAGACACACTTTCCCAACTCACAATGAGGGCTTTAGATTTAAGCTTCTCATATTTATTAACCCATTCCAATATGGTGGATGGTGATATTCAGACAACAAAAAATACTCCTTTTCTTGTCCTGCAAAATGGAAAATCCAGAGAATAATTTTGTGAATGATTTTGTGAACTTTTAACCTCCTTTCGTCCGAATACGAAGTTCCGTCAGTGACATCACACATTCAGTAACTACAACTAAGAGGTGTTTTGATTGGTTGACCGTTAAGTGCGTCAAGATCACCGATGGCTTATCAGGAGACACCAGACAACATGAGAGGGCTGGCCTATCGTGCACAACGAGGACGTGCACGCTAATCTCGAAGCCGAGGCCTGCAAGGCGGCTGATCATATAACAAAAGAAAGAGGCAATCGGAAGACTTCAAAGTCCTTATAAAAAGCTTGATGAGGACAGCTTCTGGTGCATCAGCTCTCGTCAGAGTGCCGTGGAGGTTGAAAGTCGTGTTGGGGGTATAAATCACTCTGCATTTTCTCCTCCTCCTCCTACTGCAAAGGCTGAACCATCTCAGCTCTTCCTTGGAGCCTCCAGACAGAAGCGTCCCGCCACAAAGCACTGAAATCACATCGCTGCTGGTTTATGATAACCGTCCATGACTCGAATACAACAGAGACTTGACTTGAGTACTTTAATCGAAGACGTATTTCAGGGATTTAATCAACAAAGTTAAAGTCCAACCAAGGCAGTGATCCCCCCACTTGGTTGCTCTCCTGCATTCACAAATCTTCTCCTGCATATTGATTACACCCGCAGGGACACACACGAGAGCACTACATAGCAGCCGAATGAAAAAGTACACACAAAAAAAAAAAACGTGCTGTTTCCATTGTGATTATTGCAAACAGAAGAAGTCCCCCGGCGGGGCCGCGGCGGGTTTAGCCATTTCACGTTCATACCTCACGGCAGTGACCGTGCATGCGCCTCCCTGCCTGCCTGTCTGTCTGTTGGAGGTTGATTCACAAGTAAAACTGCTGCGGATAAAGGTCAAATAAAGTGTGTGCGTGTGTGTGTGTGTGCTTTATTCCTATGTATCTCATATAGCTAATGCATATCATGTGTGTATCTGGATGTTCAAGCTTGTTTTCTCATTCGTCCGCGTGTGCGTGCATAATGTCAGAAATCTGTACGGTTGGCCGCTGTTGCTGGCTGGCTTTTATGGGAGCATATGGGAAAGCACTCAACTCCAGACTTCCTTCAACACAACTACACACACGCGCCGGGGAAAGCACACACAGACACACACAGAAAACCTAATAATCTCTCAGAAGTAGGGAAACTGTGTGCAATTTTCTTGTATTACTCTTTGTATTTGTCGTATTTATTCTCTGACGATTCTTGTTTGCAGTTTAAAAGTAACAGTTATAAAGAATCTATACGTTTTACAATGCGTCTTAGTATTATTACATCTAGCTTGTTTTATTTAACAATCTGCGGCTCCTTCTCTTCTGCTTTAGTTCAGTTTCTCTGTACTTTCCCCACATTGGGCTCTCCCCGTCCTCCCCCCTCCCTCCCCCCCTTCATCCTTCTCCCTTTCCAACTCTCCTGACTGGATTTACTGGCCAGAGGAGAGGAAAATGTATGAATCAGTCCAAGGTTGCTCACTCCCAGGGTGAGGGGAAGCAAGTGAGCGAGGGAACAAGGGAAGGGGGAGAGAAAAAAAGAAGAGAGCAAGAAAAAAAGAAGGAAAATGCAGAAATACGGCAAACTTAGAGACTGAGGACGGGACCTCTTTGCCCCATAAATGATGATGTCAGCAGTCTGGGTCGACTGCTTATTTGGTTTTTATTTTTATTTTTTTTGTATAGTGGACACCTGCGTGCGTGTGTGTGTGTGTGTGTGTGTGTGTGTGTGTGTGTGTGTGTGAGTGAGAGGGTTTTTACATGCAGTTGGGGGATATGAGCATTTGGCTGCACAGGTCATAAATCCTTTGATGAAGCAGTTTGGTCACACACACACACACACACACAGACACACACACACACACACACACACACAACCCCCGTCTCCATCTCACTCTTTTTCTCTTTCTGTAACACACACACACACACACACACGCACACACACGCACACATACTGGCTTGGGCAGGGCACGCCCGTGGTTAGCTATCCAGATGGTTTTAAGGTTAGTTAGAGACTATGCTCAAAGGTGCTGTTGGCTACCAAAGCAGTGTGTGTGTGTGTACTTATGTGAGTGTGTGTTTTTATCAATATTTAAAGAGACTCACTATTTTTGGCTATCCTTTTTTTCTCGTACACATTTTACTGTCTACAGTAAAACGTTCACACACGCACATAAATTCACCCTCAGGAAAATTCGTTTTGTAACAATAGACTTTGAGGAGTTAAACCCCAACATGTGTGTGTGCGTGCGTGTGTGTGCGTGTGTGTGTTAGAGAAGGAGCGAGAGTGGTGGCATGTGTCAGACTCTTTGAGGTCCTCTGATTCATAAATAGTTGCACGTCTGGATATCATATGCTGTTTGCAGATTTACAAGTACAAGAGATTTCTTCACTGGAACGCGGTCTCTGTCTCTCTCTGAATGTGTGTGTTTCTCATTTGTGGCTCCCCCCCTCTCACTCCCCCCCCCCCCCCCCCCTTTTTTACCCGGCAAAACCGTAATCAAAACCACAGATTCGAGGGCTGTGTGTGACTTTCCCATTTGTCTCTCTTGCCGTTGTCTTCTTTTTCTTCGCGATGCTGTTGAATCTAATGTGGGAGAATTCAATCCAGTTCTTTTGGCATCAATCGTGTCACTTTGTTTCTTGAAATTCACATCAGATCCATCAGATCGATTAGATGACTTTAACGGCGCATCGACTTCTGCAGTGGCTCTTCTATTGTGGTCACATGTAAAATGTCGCGCAAAATGCTGTTCATCTCTGTGACGGCTTTTACCCCAGAGCCAAATTCCTCACCCGTGGAGCGCCTCGGCCTCCTCCTTTCTCTCCCCCCCGTGTGCAACCAGTGTGTTTCTCTTCCGCCTCCTGCAGGAGAAGGAGAAGAAGTACATGCTGCAGGTGGACAACCTGAAGCTACGCGACGTGGAGAAGGGCTTCATGTCCAGCAAGCAGATCTTTGCCCTCTTCAACACCGAACAGAGGTTTTTATTACACGGGCACACAAACACATAACAGATGCATGTGATTGATCACATGGTGCAAAGTTCAAATGTACAAAGTAGCTGTAAAATAAACGCAGGGGAGTGAAAGAAAAGTATAACTACGCTGTGAAATGAACCTCACGCATTAAATAAATATTATAACCATGAGTTGCCTTCCACCACCGGTATAGAGATATAAAAATGCACAACTCACACATCTGGAGTATAAAAAAAACAAATATGAATACACAGGGAACATAAAACTGCATTTGGTGTCCACAGAAACGTTTACAAGGACTACCGTCAGCTAGAGCTGGCCTGTGAGACTCAGGAAGACATTGATGCCTGGAAGGCGTCTTTCCTCAGAGCCGGAATTTATCCTGAACGGGTCACGGTAAGATTTTCTCAAAGCATAAAATACGTTTCAGTTTACCATGTTTAAAAGCGTGATACTTTTTGTCCAAAACACATATACAACTCAAAGGACGGCTGAGTGTTGTTTTTGTATGAGTTGTTGGGTTGAGTTTATTTAAACGTTGTCATGTCTCTCATGTGATACTGTATCTGTCCTCTTTCAACGTCTGTTTTCCCCATCGCTGTTTGACCGTACAGGACAAGGAAGGAAAGGTACGCTATCTCCGTGTTAACCATCTCCTCAACAGTGGCTTGTCACCTTTCACCCTGCATGTTGTAGCTCCACTCTCCTCTCGCTGAAGCTGAACTGAAGTCGACCTCTGCGCTCCCCTCTGCCCTCCCTCCCTCCCTCCCTCGTTGGTCTCTTTACAGAGCGACGGCGGCGATGAAAACGGCTCCGACAACATAATGCACAGCATGGACCCTCAGCTGGAGCGGCAGGTGGAGACCATCCGTAACCTGGTCGACTCCTACATGGCCATCGTCAACAAGACCGTCCGCGACCTGATGCCCAAGACCATCATGCATCTCATGATCAACAACGTGAGCTCGCCACTTTACCAACTGTATGTATATAAAAATCCCAACAGTCCCGATCATATCCGCCATTTTTGTCCAGACCAAAGAGTTCATCAACGCGGACCTGCTGGCCCAGCTGTACTCGTGCGGCGACCAGAACACGCTGATGGAGGAGTCCCAGGAGCAGGCCCAGCACCGTGACGAGATGCTGCGGATGTACCACGCCCTGCGGGAGGCCCTCAGCATCATCGGCGACATCAGCACATCTACCATAACCACCAACATGCCGCCGCCAGTGGACGACTCTTGGCTGCAGGTGCAGCGGAGCGGCTCCGGGGGAAGGTAAGGGGCCGGTGAGAAGGTTAGAGGGGTTAGAGGTTGTGTTTTTTGGGGGGGGGGGGGGGGGGGGATGATGGGCGGAGGGTCGCTATCTGACTCGTAGCTTCATTAATCCAGAGGTCCGTGTCTCCCCCCCACTTCTCCTCCAGGTCTCCAGCCACCAGTCCAACCCCGAACCGCAGAGCACCCCCGGGCCGCCCGGGCTCTCGTGGGCCTCCACCGGGGCCTCCTCCCGCTGGGGGACCCCCCGTGCCGTCTCGCCCGGGGGCTTCTCCGGACCCTTACAGTGGGCCGCCGCCCACTGTGCCCTCCCGGCCGAACCGCGCTCCCCCGAGTGTGCCGAGGTGAGCGAAGGCGTGAGAGAACGAGCTTTCCCCACGTTTGAAACCAGAGCAATCCAACCTGAAGCATGCTCTCTTTTTACTGAGGGCAAAAAAGGAGGTCAATTAAAGTGGGGAGCTGATTGTGATCGACGAATAGATTGATAGGCGTCCCTAGAACGCATGACCAATGGACTATATTCCTCATTTTCTCTTGGTCTGGTTAACTAGTTGTGTGTCTGCCATTACTTTGACCTTTCTGACACACCTTTCACACTCCACTGTGCATCGCTTACACCCACCTCACCACTGACCTCATCGGAGTAGTCAAGAAACGGGCGCTTCAAAGCAAGTCGGTGACTGGAATGAGCGTCAGAGGGGCTTTCTTTTTACGTTCTCCATTAACTGTATCTTGTATCTCGTGCTTGCCTGGGTTTTGTGAGCTAGCTGACCATCACTGTAAGAGAAGCAGGAGACACTAACATCTCAGAGGCAAAGCTCTCACTAGCCAACGCGGCCCCGAAAAACAGGAAAGTGTCTGAAAATCCCTCCATTTGGCGTCAGAATCATCAGCGGTGAAGCGGTTTGTTCTGCTATGACCTAAGTGAGAGCTGAGCACATGTGACATTGCTCATTTCCTGCACTGTAACTCTTTGCACTCCTTTTTTTCTCTCTTTCCCTTTTCCTCACCACACCTCTGTCCCACACATGACTATGGTTTCCTTCTGCAGAATCACTATCACTGACCAATGAGGAGTAACGTGTCTGGTACGTTGGGTACTGTCCGCCATCACCCTCATCGTGACCGCTATCCCTTCTTTTTTTTTTTCCTCTTCCTCTCGGAACGCTAATCCTTTCACTCGCATGCCGGTTTTCTTTTTCTCACGTTTCTTTTCTCTTCTCAGAGCGCTGCATGGGCAAACACACACACCCGGCGCAGAGGGTGTGCGTGTGTTTGCGTCCGTGTCTGAGCTGATTCCTGGAGCTGTTTCAATAATGAATTTATTGAAGGGGGCGTCAGTGTGTCAAAGTGTGATGAAAATGTCTTGCGAAAGAAGACTTTTCTCAGATCGCTGCAGGTTAGACAGGATTCAAACTGTCCGAAACTTGAAGACGGTTGTTGTTTTTGTGTTAGTGTCGTGCGTGATGTATTAATGCCATGGCATCCCACCCACGTCCACAACTTGTAACTGTCTCTGAGTGTCTGACGTTGTTGTTTACAGTCATGGCCTACGTCCATAGTAGCATGTGTGCAGGTAGCACTGCTCACTCCTCAACTAAGCTTTTTTTCTCCAGGGATGAACGGCATTGTTCACATATTCAGGCCTCTGAAAACCACTGCCACTATAGTTGCTCTACACTTATATACATTTCGCCTATACTACAAACAGCATCAAGGCCAACTGAGCCTTGCTTGTGGGCTTTCCTTCCATGTGTTATCTCATAATATGAGTGGCTATCTGTGTGAGTGAAGGTATGTTACACATTGAGGGGGCTGGGGGGGGGGGGGGGGCTGAGATAACACAGTGTAAGTATAAACCTTTACTTACCAGGAGAAACACTAATCCAACCTTTTCCGACCCTGTCCTTTTTGTCTCTGTGTGCGTTTGTGTGTCCATGGCAGTCGGAGACCCCCACCGTCTCCAACCCACTAGACCTCTGAGCTCCTCCCTCCCTCTGTCCCTCTGTCCCACCTCTGGATGGGAGTCCATGGACAACAACGCCACCTTCCTGTTGTTTTCTGCAACACCCGACCGGTCCTGCTCCTACTTTTCCCTTAAAACACACACACACACAGCGCTGTTTCCCACGGAGATGCTGAATACTTGAAACACACTCGCATGACTGGCACACAAACGTGCTGCACCCTCGAAATTTAAACGAATAATGTAGAAAAATATCAAAGTTGATTATCTGTAGAGGTTAAGCGAACATCTGCATGCACACTCCTTTTATACACACACACACATGTATGCATACATATTTACAAGCAAATACAATTAGAATATGTGTTCCTACTAAGGTGCGAGCAAACTACGCATGACACTTTGCCTGAGTTTCACATTATACTCCAGCCTCTTTGATGGGTATTCTGCCTGCTGACTGGCTTGTCCTAACTATCATTTTCTCTCCTGTTTCTTTTATGTTTGTCGTTTTTCCTCACTAAAATCTCATCAACTCACTTTGTGCTGCCGGTCATGTGCGAAAATTGCAGAGTTTAAAAAGAATGACAGCTAATTTTGGAGTGACAGCGAGATCCTCTTTGTGGCAGTGGCAAGTGGGTGGCATCAAACTTGAGAGCCCCACCCCCTACACGGAACCCGCCGGTCCAAACCTAAAATTAGCCTCTGTAATAAGAAGACGGGGAATCACGTGTCTCAAATAAAATTAAATAAAATAAAATATTTACAGCAGCTGACCTGTCGTACAAATAACAGTTGTTTCTGGGAAAAATTGGCTCCTCCCACCCAGCGTGCCGTTGTGACGCCGACTGACTTACTGGCGATTGCCGCTGCCTGCCACAAAGTTGCCACCCACTTGCCACTGCCACAAGGAGGATCTCGGCCCTACTGTAATTTTGGATAAAAAGAGGCCGAACAGCAAATAAATATCAGAATGTCCATAACAAAGTCTTCTGTCCGATGAACATTGGTGACAATATATGTTCTGAGGACAATTTGAGCAGTTGGAAACTAGTTTTTGTAAGGAATTCCCTGCTGGCTGTTAAGTGATGTGGGAGAAATGTTATTTTCCTCACAGCATTTCAGGCTACAAGGTGACGATCTTGCCTTTTAGCTTCCTTTCTTTAAAATGGGGTTTTCACACACCAACAAAGAAACAGACCAGGGGGGCTTGAATGAAATACGGGGGGAAAGGACCACATACAGACTTCTCTTGCTTCTTTTATTTCTTTCTCCCCTTGCAGTAGGACAGATGTGATGACCTGGGTGACCTGTGGTAAAGGCCTCCCTGTCACTAAATTCACCTGTGTTCTAACTTTCTTATGTAATTGAATCAGGGGACAGACAAATATTTTAAAAGACTTTGTCCAAAACCATCATACAAAAACACTGTTAGTCTGTGCTTCCACAGAACCTATGCAACAGGGAAATTTTCCCAATGCTTTTTTCTTTTGGCTTAAAGTGGCGCCTCCCATGCCACTATTCCCACTTTCCTTCTCTCCTTTAAAAAAAAAACCTTATCTAACAAAAGATCTAACAAGACTGCAATATATCAACTATCCTTCTGCAGACGGCTGCATGACACCAGCCACTCCAAAGTCAAATTCTCTCACTGAGAGGAAGGAAATGTGTGGCCTGGGTTGCGCCCAGAGACTGTTAGGCGGGATGATCATTTTGCATTGTGCATCAAATCCTCTGACGTACTCACAGGAAAACGCTATCCAGGTTTATGATCTGCATATTTATTTATTTTTTCCTCTTTTCTTTTCTTTCCTTCTCTCAGTGGTCATGGGGGTGAGTGAGAACACGAAAACAGCCACAGTCTATGCATAACAATCTCAAAACGCTCCTCCTGTTCCACCCTCACATTGCTGTGTGAGAGCCTGTGACCCACCTGCTCCCCCCTATCAGTGTGTTTAAATATGACCCCAAACAAGTGATGTCCTCTTAGGCATTTAGAAACTACTTCTGTGACCCCTTGTACATCTGAAATCTCCACAACGCAAACCTCTGCTAATTATGTAAAAGTAAATTGTTTATTATGGGCATATCTTAATGTGGTACAATGTATATGTGTGGTGCCTCTTATGGGACTTGTACTTCCAATCTAGAGAATTTAGTCTGCTGAATACAGTATAAATTATGAATAAATGCATATGTGTATAAAGAAACATTTGAAGTATAAAGACGTGTAACGCAGTGATGTATGTGGACATTGGCAGGTTGTTTGATACTCTAGCTGGTAGCAGAGTTTCTTTTTCCTTTTTGGTTCCTCCGTGTGTGTAAAAGAGCAGAAAGGGACTGTGTGAATGTGTGAACTTCTGCAGCTAACAGGTCGTGCATCTTGTTCAAAGCGCTGCGGGCGGAATGACGACTTCATCTTGCAGAACTGATGTGCTTTGAACACATTAAAACCTCAGTGTGCTAACTGAAGTCTTCCCTTGGTTTTCTTCCTCTCTTCGTGGTGGTAAACGGTGTAATACAGAAGAGCTACGCTGGATTGTGTAAACCAAATCAGTCTGCAGCCACGCATCTTTAGGGGGTTCAATGTTCTTACCAATAGGTCAAAATGTTCAATGTACGTTTGCCTGGGTCAACATGTGGGAATCGCCACATACGTACGACTACCACACACCACCGTTACCTTGAAATAGAAGACGTTTTTATATCCTTTAGGAAGTCAAACCGCCTGCTGCAACTCTACGGACAAAGTTCAGATCAAAATAATGAAGAAATTGAGACAAGAGTTCCAGTTGCTTAATCAGTTTTAATCAGGAGAAGGCAGGAAAATATTACTCGAGGAAAACAACAAATCAGAAAGCTTCTGTCAGAAGCAGCCGTCGAACTAATCAGTTCTCTGAACGATCCTTCATTTCCATCCAAAAGTGACTTCTATTGTACATTAAAACTGATCAGTCGAGATACTAACCTATTCCAAATAAATAAAAAAAAAAAAAAAAAAAAAGGAAATATTCTAAGTCATTCTCTATTAAATCACAGCCAGTCAGTAACTGCCCACGACAGCCAACACGGCCAGTAACCACGGAGCAGCTTTTCCCGTCACGCACACCAGGCATAATGAATATACAATATGTTACACAGTTACAGTATATACACACCACCTTTACTTACAATAAACGCTTTGCCGTTGCTATTGGTTTCATCACCCATAACATATTCAACAATGAATTAGAGCGTGGGAAAGTAATTTCATCCACATGGTTTCAATAGTTATTTTACAAGCCCCGAAACACTAGAAGGATTTTATTGTATATTCAACTCTCAGTCTAACCGCAAAACAATATGAGGGGGAGAAAAATGAATCGCATTTTGTGGCATTTTTCAAAAAAGAAAAATTAAAAGTAAGAGAATGCCAAGAAGCGAGGAATTTCTTTTTAAATCATGAATGATTAAAGTAAATGTATTCCAAAAAAAACAAAACCCTGTTACCAGTTTAATATCAAGGCGCACAGATGACTTTGCCTGTAAAAGATTTTACACCTGTCAAGAGCATATAGCCTCCACATATTACAGTTTTCCTTTCCACCAAGGTTTAAAATACCACAATTTGCACTAATGCCATTTGCCCCGTTGCATTTAACAATAAATATCTTGTGTGCTATTTAACAATTGAAAAAATGTGTCCTCTACCCCAAAGTAAACAGAGAGAAATCTTAAAATTCAAAGACATCCAAATGAGGTTAAAATACCTCCGTAAGCAGTCACTGGGATTTTTCGTATGACCCGAACGTCCTTGCATATTAAAATAATGGGACGATTTGTAAAAACCAGAAGCCTCCGCCGCGATGTAATCTCAGATGTGAGATAGCGTCGCTCTCGGTTGCCAGTTGAAAAAGGAAAAAATTGTCACATGTCAATCCATCCTACATTTGTGAATATGAGCATCTCTCCATTCATGCGAGACGTTTCAGAACAAGAGGGCGCAACGTTGAGATCAACTCAAGTGTTGTCAATACAGGTGTTACAAAATATCAATACAACAGTTTTGACTAGTCTTGGAAAGAGTTGATCATTTTCTCAAATTCTGATTGGTCCCATTCCTTTTAGATTTAACCTTTTATTTATGTTTACATTTCACCCTTCGAGTGCAGCACAGCACACACGCACACACACCAACCCACTTGCATTAAATCAGATCGCTTCAGTGGGAACCCTCAGCTTAAGACTGTGGCTTCATAGGATTCCAGGACTCCAGGAATCACCCTTCTCCTCCGCAGAAGCCGGCAAAGGGCTCGGTGGTAGAAACGTCCAACCAGCCAAAGGAAGGAGCCCAGTTTCACTGCAATCATACTTATATAATCAGATTGAACTCTACAAAAAGTACCACTGATCTCTCTCTCTCACACTCACGCCAAGTAAACACAGTCCAGTTGTATATGATGTGCATAACTTCCTCTTTGATATGTGGAACTATAAGCAAACGTAACAGAAAAGAACAGGATCATATCAATAGTGTAAGTTTGTTGGGAGAGTTAAAGACCCAATGAGAGTTACAGACGGGCTCAGTTACAGCTGAGCAGCTGAGATGGCGGGGAAATAAAATAAATATATGTGGACATTAGTTAAGAGGGGCAACAAATGCCTCAGGCTGGAGAACATTTGAGGAATAGCGATGACTGATGAGAGCATTTTAACACCAGCAGTCTCTGACCTCTTCCAGTCGCTGCGCCTCAGTATCATTCAAGCGAACGACAAAGACGGAGAAAAGAATCATTTGGAAAGCATCCCGAAGCAAAGCGGCTCCAGCGTCTTTTTAGAATTACCCTCTGAAAATAATGTCTTAATGACTGACTAAAATAAGTTTTCATGGGATCTATGAATTGCATCTATACTCCCGGTCTAACAGGATGTTTAACATCACAACCCTTTCACATATATTAGCATTTCACATTGTAGAAAAATGGAGACTTTTTCAGTGTTTGGAAGAAAAAGACAAAAAAAAAAAGATAGAGAAACAGATATTTTAGTAACAGAACCAATCTACGACACCTGCCTCTGTCTTCCCGAATCCTGTCGCGTAACTAGAGCTTAAAGTCCACGTGGACTCAGCTCCTCTCTCTGGACTAAAACTCACATCGTCCTCTGCGTCTCTTCTTCTCTCCTCTCGCGCCTATTCGCCGTCATTACCGCCCCTCACATCACACAAGCATACGATTAAATATTTGGGTTATGACATTCAAACGCGATGATGTTATTTGGCATTTGGCCTTTATTGCACTTCTGTGTAAAATGGGAGACGAGAGGGGCAATGGTGATTCAAAATGGTGGTGTGGAGAACACTCAGATTGCGCTGAGAAATACTGCTTTCTCTCAGGGAAGAGCATCATAAACGAAGCGCCCCATAACAACAAACAAATAGAGGGGGGAGGGGGGTTGTGATGTAACTGTGTCAAAGACATTCAGATCACTGTGACTAGTGTTGCAGGGTGTCATATCTCTCGATAAGTGTGACATGTCCATTATCTCATATACATACACGCGGACGTGCGCCAGACTCTGTCCCACCTCCTTCTCACACCACAAGGATCTTGACTTCGTCCTGTTCGTCGGGCCGGTAGAAGAAAGGGATGCACGGGTTCTCCCCAAGGAAAGGAGGGGATCTCATTGCCCCCTGGGGGTTCCGGATCTCCTGAAGCAGCTGCATGATCTGCTGGGCCGTGCCGTCCTCTTCTGGCGCCGACCCGCTCGACAGCTTCTGGGACGAGGGGGCTTCAGGACCGGCGGTGGGCTCCGACAGAGGAATGATCTCCATGGCTTCTGTGGCAGAGGAGAGAGAGAAAATTATCAGCTGACTTCAGTTTGGAGTGAAATCCAGTGCGACTCTCCTTTACGCTCACATCCTAATAATTAACTTAACCTGTTGGGTGGTAACCCCCACTGACTTGCACACACAGTAGTAACGGCTGTGCCTACCTGCTCCATCGACAGCATTGAGGGGTGTGTCTCCATGGTGCTCTGAGTGAGCGTGATCCGCCCCAACAGGAAGCAGGTCGGGGTTCACTGCACCCGCGCCGGCCACAGCTCCGATGTAGCGGCTGTACCAGTCGTTCCTCTCCGCCACCAGCCTCATCACCAGATCCTGTAGCTCTGCCAGCTTTGCCTGAAGGACAGCGAGAAAAACAATGACGGAGAGCTGAGCCCAAAAAAGTGTATCGTGACAAACATCGTATGGAAATGCAGTGGACTGAATCGATGGTCATCTTCAAAAGAAAAGCGGTTGCTATCCAGTACTTTCATCTCCTCCTTGTCCTGGGCCAGCATGCTGATGTACTGCTCCTTCTCCTGGTGTTTCTGCTTCATGATGGCCCGCTGATTTTGGTACAGAGCTATGTACTCCCCTAAAAGACAGACGAAGAAACATAGAAATTAACACCCTGGAGGAAGACTTTTCAAAGCATTGTATTAAATCACTAAATTCTCTAGCTAAAAATCACCGGTAAATAGACGAATACAACAACAAATGTCGGTGTCTCACCTATAGTGTCAGTCTCTCCAGACAGCTGGATGCAGCGGTGCTCCAGCTCCTCCACCCTCTCCTTCAGGTCGGCTTTCTCCCTCATGAGGGAGGAGAAGCGCTGCTGCAGCTTCTCCATGGCAGCTTGCAGGGCCTGATGAACTTCCACCGGTACTCCTCCTTCTAGGAAGAAGATATTATAGGGCTGATTAAGATAATGCACTCCAGATACTTAAAAAAAGAATAGAATAATAAATAATAAAAAGAATATTCGTAAAGAACTACGGATTTCAAATGAGGCCTAACTAAAACTAAGAATTTAGTAACACATTAATTGACATTAACCCCATTCTAGACACTTATTCCCAGCTTTGGTTGGTCTTCCTCACCCGAATGCTCGTGACTGTGTTCACAGTGGCCGTGCTCGCCCTCGGCGTGACCGTGGTCGTGATGATGGTCGTCATGATGGTCGTAAACAGGTGTGTAGCTGTGCGGTTGCTGCTCAAGGCTAAGGGCCAGCGCGGCCTGGTGCCTGGCTGTCATGTGGAGCCGGTGTTCCTCCTCCAGTTGCCTTCTGGCCTCGTCCCTCTCTGCCTCCAGCTGAGCCAAAGCTTCTCGGATGAACTCCTCCTGTCGGGAGAGAAGGGGTAGTGTTGAGGACGGTCCAAAGTTTGGCTTTGAACGGAGTTTAAAATTAAAGAGTTAAAACATTTCAATCAATTTGTTGTTTTTTCAGAACTAAAATACATTATTCAAACTGGCACTGCACCAGATGGATCATGTGAGGTTCGACTTCAAACATAATTGAGGCTTTCAGAATGTGTAATAAAATAAAGGAAATCAGGAAAATCCACAAGTAGTTTTCTGTGAAGAACATTCATCCCCATCCTCACCATCTCCTTATGGCTCTCAAAGTCTTCTGGGATGATTATGGCCGAGGATTTCTCTGGGCTCTCTTGCAGAGATTGGCTCTCCACTCCGTCGCCTGGGTAACGTAGGGACAGAGTGACAGGCTTGAGAAGGTGAGCCGAATTTAATCTAACAAACCCCCGACAATGGCAGTAGAAGGCTTGAAAAGTACCGTTGTACCACCAAGACACAGATCTCACCTTGGTCTCTGGATGATGTGACAAGAGTTGAGCTGTAGAGCAGCTCCTTCACCTCAGCTTTCAGATGCTCATTGTCTTTGACTAACATTTCCAGATGCTCCTGTAGGGGGCGACGGAGAGCCATGTAAAACAGACAGGCTGCAAACGCAGTAGTGTCGATGTACTGCGGTGTACCTTATTAAAGCATACTCAATCATAGATTTAAAAAGGTTTTTGATTCATCGCCAATGGTCTCGTGAAACACAAACCTGCGCTTGCTTGAGCTGATTGTGACTGATCTCCAGTTGCACACGGCCCTGGCTTTCATCGTGCTGGAGCCGGTCCATGAGCTGGATCTGCTGCAGGTACTGGTGGTGCATCTGCTCCCTCTCTGAGGCCAGGGTCTGGTAGCCCGCCGAATATTGCTGCAGGTGGGCCACGACCTGGTCCCTCTGCTCAATCAAACTCTGGACGTCCGTACCTTTCAGTTCCAGCTGGAGCAAATGGGACAAAGAGGAGAATGAATACCAGGAGGAAGCAGAAAAAGACAAATAATGAAATCATTTGATCTGCTTCTATAGTGTTTTACGGCAAACAGCAAATGTCAACCGGTAGAATTGTGTTGGTCGTTGAGTGTCCACGGTTTAGCCACACCTGCTCCTTGACGTCATGCAGCTCCTCTTGCAGTTCACCCATTCTGCGAGCCAGCTCTTTTTTCACATGTTGCTCTGACTGGATGGCAGTGGTCAGCTCCATGTTCTCATTAGTCTGTACAAATGAAGGGGTAATAAGAGGTTTTGGACTTGGAGACAGAGGTCCCCCTCTGAGTAAACACCTGCTGTACTTTCTGAAAATGTGAAACCTTTCTCAAGTTATTGTTACTGAGAAATAAATCAAACCTGGGAACAATAACAAAATAATAAAAAGCATGACATGACTAATGAATTGGAACACAAAATATATTTTTAGAGTCTAAATAAATGGAATACATAAATAACAGCCTTTTAACAATGTTTCATTGGATTTTCAGCCTCACCAGTTTGACAAAACCATTCTGGAGCTCCGCCAGCTGGTCCTTCAGTGTTCGGTTCTGGGAGAGAGCACGGCTTATAGTGGCCTTGTCCGACTGAACATCCTCCAGCATGCGCCGGCGGTCGTCTCCCTCCTCAACTTGTCTCTCTACCTGCCGCTCCATCTCCCCCAGACGCGCCTCCTGCTCCACACACAGGCGGCTCAGCTGCTCGTTATCTCGTAGCTGAGAGAAACACCAGAAGCAGGTTATAGAAACTTTCCACAGAAAAAAAAGAAAAAGAAAACCAGTGAACCTTTTAAAAGGTTAGGGGATAACGGTAAGACTCTGCATCATATAGGACTTCTCAAGCATGTGTGAATGCAATTCCTACCTGTGCCTGGTACTGTGCGATAAGAGCGTCTTTCTCCTGATGTAGAGAGTTGAGGGCTTCTTGCAAAGCCACCTCACTCTCTGATGGCCCCGATGATTGAGGCGCTGTATTATCCAGGGCCTCTCTCTCCTGGGACAACAACACTGGAGGAGGAGGAGGAAGAGATGGCAATTATCAGGTTTACTAATTTTGCAAGAGAGCTTTTGAGAGCTCAATCCCAGAAGAACCTTATCAGGCATTCCCAAGCTACCAAAAAGCCAGCAAAAGAAAGAAGCACTGCATGTGTGAGCCTCTTACCTGCAGCATTCTTTAGCTCTGTGATGCTAGCTTCCAGCTCCTGGACACGACTAATGTTTCTGTCCCTTTCCTCTGCCACCAAAGACACCTGCACAGATATCAGTTAAGTGTAAAAAACAAAACAAAAAACACATAGAACATCCAGATTTCTTCACTGTCAATGCTAAAATAAGTCCATGCTGATGTTTCTGTATAGTTGACCTGCGTCAGCAGCTGTTCCGTTTTATCCTTCCATACACGACCCTCCTCCTGGATCTGCTCTGCATAGCAATCCCTCTCTTTCTGCAGCTGGGCAATTGACTCTATCAGCTACGACATTAAAAACATAAAGCCGGGCATGGTGTTATTGTGACAATAATAAAAAGGTAGATGACATATCACGGGTAATTTGATGTCATTGCGAACAGGACAGTTACAATTAATGTGGCTAAAGGTAGAGGTAAAGCACTGATGGTGGTTAGCTTTGTTCAGTCGATTTCATTTTATACGTTGTATAAATGGATAAGGATAAATATATCTGCTTAAGAGGCACACAATTCAAAAAAGTATATAAAACACACAACTCAAAGCATTTTAAGTGAATATCCACATGGACTGGCAGCAGCATGACACACATGCAGATGACTTTAAAAGAAAGGTCTTTGTACACAGACCTGGTGATTATATTCCTCCACTTGCTGCTTCTCTCCCAGCAGTAATTGCACCTGCTGGTTGGCATTGGAGGGATCTGACTGACTGGAGAACTGGGAAAATATAAGTTAAATGAAGGTAAATACATATACTGAATACTGCATTAATGGCAAACACGGATTCATAGCTTGAGGTTTAAACTGATCTTGACATTATTCTTTTACTGTGGTGCTGAACCAAAAACCGTCAAGTATTTTTAAGAGGGAGATCAGTATATGTGTTGTACTGTAGAATGTTGTGCCTGTATCTTAATGCACCTGTTGCAACATGAGGTCCGCTATCTCAAGTCTCTTGCGAAGATCTTCCACCTCCAGCCTCATTGCGCCATTCTCCTGCGTGCTCAGCTTTATCTTCTCTGACAGCTCCGAGTTCTGCTGCTTCGACTCCTCACTCAAATTACTGAGAACACACAGATATGCGATGACGGTTCATGTTACCTTCCAGGTTGTCACAGGACGTTGGAGAATTGTGTGTGCCAGCTATTGGGCTGCAAATAATTTGATGGACTCTAAATAACATTCATCTTCTGATGTCATTGTGTATTTTAGGGCAAAGTGACTTACTTTAGTCTGAACACCTCAAGCCTCAGGCTGTCCCTCTCCTTTTCAAACTCTTTGTTGTGCTGGAGACAAAAAGGAAAATGTATTGTACACACACATGCCACAGGAATGTTTGATGTAGAATGAGAGGTATATGCTTTTATACGTGGATGTTTGTTTACTCTATCTGGATGAAACCTTTTAGGGGTAATAACTGCAATTTGCGTTACCTTTTCAAACTGTTTCTGCTGTGTTGAGACAGAAGAAAGCGTTCTCTCCAGCTCGGAAACTCTCTGCTTTGTTACCTGCAGACGGTTGTTCAACTCTTCTGCTTCAGCTACACACAAAGAAAGAGAGACACAGAACTGTTAATTATGGTCTAGCCAAGATTACGATGTTTTGTTTAAGTGCATGTACAGCCGATAACACACACACCTGCTTTCTGCCGTGCGGCCTGCTGTGTGTATTGTAGTGCCGTTTGTAACTCTGATTTTTCAGATACCAGGATACCAATGGTCTGGATGTGGACCTTGGGAGAGGACATACAAACAACAACATGACACTAGATACTGTCATGATTTTAGTCCCCTCATTAAATAATGTCAACTAAATATAAATGTAGACAGTAATAATGTTCAGTCATTCAGCATTTCTCAACAGAACACATATTATTCTTGCCAAATATGTTCTCAGATCAGATACAATACAAAAGGCACAAGTTACCTGAAGTTGCTCTCGCATGGCTCCCTGCTCTTTTGAAAATCTCTGTTCAAAGTCTTTTCGCTCCTGAAGGAAGAAAAATATCAAAGAATGAATCCCAAGAAAAGGAAGTAAAAAATTTAGTAGACTGGATGAAAAAATATAAATAAAAAGGTTTACCTTTTGTAGCTGATCGGAAAGCACCTGAGATTGCTGTGCCTGCCAAAGGATACACGTTAAGTTTTGGAAAGATTAACATTCCTTTTATGACCTCTGCAGCAACTCTAACGCTAGAAAACAAATATAATCCTGCAACAAAACCCCTGAAAGCCAGACCGGACTGAGACAGCATAAGGTACTGAAATGAGAAACCTGTTCTGTTATCTATGTTATGCTAACCTTTTAACTATATTTGAAGCTCAGAGCTCATTACTGTTAGTCAAGAAGGCATTTGCCATCAGGTTATGAAAACTCTGAATGAAGTGTGCCCATATTGTTCCTTATCCGGTGGAAAACCATTTTAGTCAACTGAAGCAAAAAATAAATAAAAAGATACAGGATACATGCAGAAATTCTTCCTGTGTGTGGATATTCAAGATGCCATGCAGAATGCATATGGAACATGCACTAATGTAGTAATTGTGAAATGGCTAGAATGAGGTCACTCCAATCACACAGAAGACCCTACACACACACACAAACAGCTTCTTACCAGCTGGTCTAGCTTGGTATTTAACTGAGAGTTTGTTAGCTTGCTGGACTCCAGGGCAGCTGCCAGCTCCTGGCTCCGACCCTATCACGTGCACACATGCATCCGGGAAAGGAGGAAAGTAAAAAAACGGGAAGAGAGGGATAAGGTGCAGTGGCAATAGTCAAACAAAGATTTGCAATGTGAATTATTAACATGGAGGAAAACAATAGCACTTACAAGTGGAGTAAAAATGTGTTTTCAACAATGAGAAATGAAGTCAAATACACAATAAAATACACAGTGATTGTAAATATATTATTAATAGTGTGTTTCTATACTTCTTCTACAGTCCTAACAAATAAATCATACACCTCCATTGGTCGCATCATATCAGGATACATTGGATCTCACCCGGTAAACTGAATAGTATTGAATTTTAACCTGATCATGACTTGACTGACTCGGGGGTTTCTTACCTCCAGCTCTCTCTCACTAACAGAAGGTGGACTGTCCCCATTGACATACGCAGGAGATGACTACAATGACACAGACAAGTACATTAATGCAAATCAATGGTGCCCCAAATGACAACATCGCAATTGGAAAACAAACGCTTGTGTAGACATTTATAAGAAGAATTATGAAGGTGTTTCAATATAATGAACTTAAAGGCAAAATGTACTAGATGCATTGCAGATGGGCGATCAGTTTAGTCATCAATTATAACACCTGCATTTCCAAGTTGGGCAACACAACTTAAACATATTTACTGCTCAAATGTAAAATAAAATTGGGTGCTTATTATAATCATAAAATACCCACTCCTGACCCACTCCTTAGTCCTCTTAGCAGATAGAAGGTAAACCAAGGCTTGATTATATGACAAAGAGCACACTGTGATTTGCTGCTGACCGTGTTAGACTGAAACTAAGTTCAGAGGAAATACATAAAGCATGTGCGGTGTGCTTGAGGCGTTAGGGAACAACTGGTAAATCTGAAAATGCCTCCAGAACATTCTTGCTAAGAATAGATGGAACGCATCCCAAAAGAAAAGAATCTGTGATGAAACAACGTGTATATGTGTGTGTGTGTGCGTCTGTAAGTGAGTTAGTGAGGACATTAGCGGTCCTAACACCGTACCTCAGAGACGAGGCCGTTTAGCTGCTGCGAGAGCTGCCGCAGGCTCTCTGTGGAAGACAGTGGTCTGCAAGATAACAGACATAACTAATCAATCACACACATTAACCAGGTAGTTTACTATGCTGCATTAGTAATCAAATATATTTCCAAAGCAATGTTTATTATTATACCTAATTCACTACAAATGTTATAATAGAAGGCTTGTATGTGTATTACAAATGGTCAATATGCTGATGATAAATTAACGTTATTGAATACGTTTCCAAAGCATTTTCTGTTATTCTCCAGTACTTATACCCAGTCGCTTACTGTTGTTAATTACCATGTAACATCTGTTTTGTATACGGTGTGTGTTTCCACAGAAAGATACAAGGGTTTATCATAAGCAGTGAGGAATCGAGAAACCTACCTATTTTCTTCTTTTAAACGCCCATTTCCGTTGGTATCGGGATAGTCCTGCAGAAAGAGGGGAAAAGAGTTACAAGTCGACAGAGTCAAGGAAGGACAACAGAAAAAAAAATGTGAGAAGAAA
This sequence comes from Gasterosteus aculeatus, assembly GCF_964276395.1. NCBI lineage: Eukaryota > Metazoa > Chordata > Actinopteri > Perciformes > Gasterosteidae > Gasterosteus > Gasterosteus aculeatus. The sequence continues at coordinate 6,689,539 of NC_135702.1, read as the reverse complement.
AAAGCACATCCCAAACAAAGAAGGCATCTGTCGTTTTTGTCACCCATATCAGCCAAAATACAGCTACCGCCAATCAACATAATGGCTCTAAAAGGTCTAGGCATCTAATCTTACATATGAAGGACAAACCAGAAAAGCGAGAGAGAGAATGACAGAGACACACACACCTGGAGGTCAGCGTTGTGACCAACAGACTCAGGGTTAGTAGCAGCGTTAATGCTAGCGAGGTTAGACACTGGTGAGCCAGGACCCAGCTCGCCCTTTGACTCCTCCATCGACCCAATGGCCTCCATGTCAGCAAAGGCCTGAGGTGACACATACACAAAAAATTCACACGCTGGTTTAATGGCAAAAACAAGCGTAGTTATGATGAAAAAGTAATGACGTCACAAACATTTATGTTTTTTCGGTGCATGGAAATAACTTGATGACAGTTCTAAATCTTGCGATGTCATAGTTTAGTTAGTCGACCCAATTAAGTAATTTGTATTTCCAGATGAATTCATGCTTAATAAGAAAATAGAGGTCCTCTGAGGGGATCTATATCTGTGGCCAATAGCTGCAGAACTTCAACTTTGTTACTTATAGTGACAGCTGTTACGCAAATGCCCAATGTTTTTCACCACAGTGGCATCTGGAACATGGCATGAAAGCACTGAAATGCTCGAACTTTGCTGTACAAATGACTATATTGAATCAAAAGACTGATAAATGAAATTACTTGTCTTTTTTTACACTCTGCGCTTAAAGGTAATGCAAGCCAGACATCTGTAATCAACTAACTCTGGCATAAAACAATCACAAAACAAAACCCAAACCTGGGAAAGAGAAGATTAAGATACATTGCTTGTTCTGCACAATGCAGTTAAAGCAGCCATGGCACTAGTGAGACTACAGAACTCCAGACAGTTACAAAAACACTCAAACAAACTCTTAACAGATAATGCCCTCCCTTGCACAGAAATGTCAGAAAGACAGATGCAAGAATTTGTATCACATGCTAGATGATAGAAAAAGGAGAAGAATGTGTGTGCACTTGAGGTAAGAATGGGGAGGTGAGGTACAAATTGGAATGTGACATGCAAAGCAGCTGTTAACAGCAGAAGGAAAAAAAAGCAGGTAGAAGCGGAAAAGAGAGAGAGGCTCACCTGACTGTTGCCATAAGGAGCAAGGACTACTCCATTGCTTTGACTAAGTGCTTTCAGAATACAGTCAAACTTCAGGAAAGAAGAAACAAGGGCGGAAAACGTGAAGGGGACAGAACTATTTAGAGAAGTAACATATAGGCACAGAGAAGCAGCTGCTACAAGAAAACTTGGTAGGAGGGAGTTAAGAAGTGATTACTAGCGTGCATGATGAGGATAAGTGAGGAAAGTATGCCCGGCGCAAGAGGTCAGCAAATATCGTGTATCATGTAATGGTGTGTTCTTCCTAAAGGCCAAAGAACTATGTTTAAGTAAGAAGATAAAAAACAGGAATCCTACTAACATCAATTATCATCTTCATCAATGGCATGCCAATTATTGTAATATAACCCCCGTGCTCGGACCCCTGATTCGGAACTCCATTTGGTTATCGCCAGCATCCATTCTTAAACAACCAAATTTAAACATGTTTGTCTATGAAAAAGAAATGCATCAGAACAAGACTCCAAGCAGGCTTAGTGAATTACTCACTGACGTCGTCCATGGGAACTGACCTGAATGACACTCAAAGTGTGAAAGCTCTGTGCTGGAGTCACGTGTCTAACGGTGTTTCCTCATCTGAACCTTCTTGTGCTTAAGCTTTAAACGCTTTAAAGCGGACCACAACGTGAAAACCTCTCGGAAGTAGAGGGTGCTTTATTTTGAAATGTAGTGAAGCATTGACAAGCAGCAAATAATCAAATTAAACAAGAAACCCATGACCCATGTGTTATTTCTAATTTGAATCTTCTAATCTAATTTTCTAATCTTAATACTAATATTGAAATGTTAAAAAAAGTTCAGTGCTTCCCCGATTATGGTCATCGATTTTTACTAATCACACTTGATAAGGACGAGTCAATCCACGTACATCTGTCCGCATTCTGCTCCTTAACAAGAGCAGCAAGGAGCTTTCAATAGAAAGAGACGAGACCGCTAGTCAGAATGGCAACATCATAACAAATGTGTCTCAGCGAAGACAAAGATCAGGTGAATGTAAAGACCTTGGTATTAAATTTGGATACGTTTTATGGTTATGGGCTAAAACTAACTCTGACTCCTGTCATTGTGGTTACTGTGTTGTTTCCCATAGTTACCATAAAATAGAACTTTTTTTTCCCTCAAAATGTTGCAATGAATTTGCATTACATTTACATGAAAAACTGCCCATTATAAAAATCGTATCGGTGAGTTCAAATGATTTCTAATGCTATAACAGTGTTTAAAATACAAAAAACTATTCTAGAAATCTATTTTACAGAATACCGTAAAATGTTAAGCAAAAGGGGAAGTTATATAAATAAAACAAAAAAACAGAATGAAAAGCAGGTAGATATTTGGAGAGAGTGCATGGGACCGACTTACATTGTCTGGAGAGTTTCTGTCTGTTGAAGGTGCATCGTGTTGGTTTAGTCCCTTCACTTTCCTCTTCTTCTTGGCCCCTCCACCACCTCCACCTCCACCACCTCCACCACCTCCGCCTCCTCCTCCTCCGCCCTTTTCTACTCCCACACTAACAGGGGAGCTCTTCTGCTGAAACTCCTTCAGCTGAGGAGCACATAAGAAAAGGAAACAATAGATATGTGAGAAGTGCAGCGGGAAGGAAAATCCACTCTGCTGTCTTTTTAACAAAATTACACTTTATTACCTCCCCCAACAAATCTTGCAGTAGAACGTTCCCCTGACTTCCAAGCTCACATTGATCATAACAAGCAATCTCTAACCACTGGAGGGGCTCGTCAAGCTAACTGGACCGAGATGAAGCGGAGATGGACTGATCCCACATCTGCTCCCAGCTAGTCAAAGATCCGGTTTCAATTGTTTAGTGAAATGCACAGTCGAGTTATGGACTGTGTCACTTTGACTTACCCGTTCAACGACTTGCTAAACCAAACAACATACAGCTGTTGACTTGCAGCAAACCGTGTGGTTGAAGTGCCAAGAGTTATCACCAACACAGCTCATCCGCGATCATTGTCGGGCATCAAAAAATACTTAGGAGTCACTTCCTGCAGCCAACATTTCACAGCTGATAACGCCATCCTTTGGAGTGGCCCAACACACCTAACGTTAGCTAACGTTAGCTGTAGCACACAGCCGGACGGGGAAGAGGGGTGTCAGCTGTCAAAACAGCCCCCGTCATTCTATCATTCCAACTGTGCTTCAATGCTAGCTCAGCGTTTGTTTTAAAATCGCTTTTTGTTGACAATTCCATTAAATAAGTATACGGAGCAGCTGTGTATCATTATTTAAACTCATTCATAACAAACTACTCATTACTTAGCCAGCTTGCTAACGTTAACTTGCCTTAGTTAGCTAACGTTAGAGCGTTAGCTGATAACGCGAAGCACATTTAACGTTAGCGGACATTAAACCCTTGGGTAAAGGGAGTAAGTTAGACGGCGTAGGAGTGTTTAAACACCTATACAATAAAAAAAAAATAATGATCTGGGAAAGTTAATGCTATCAACCGCGGCCCGAAAGAGCACCGATCTCTCCTGCGCATTGTAGCCTCCAAAGGAGCGAGAGAGGCGGGACAAGCGAGCGCGCAGAGGTCGGGCGACGTGGAACGACAACACCCCTGCTCCGTTAAGACATGACTAACAAAACCGAAGAAAACAGCAGCGGGGCAAAGCGACAGAGGAGAGACGGGGGAAGGTCCTTCTGGTATTATTTAAGCGGGTCAGGCGTGACATACTTTACCTTTTTCTTAGCTGCAGCGAGTTTAATTTGCCTGCTCTGGTCGGCCATACTGCTGCTCTGGTCAAAGACAGACGGGACCACGTCATCAGTCTGGTGCCCGTTGGTGTCTCTGCCGGTAGGAGTCGCGTGGGGATCTCATGTGTTATACGTACACGGTCCATGGTGGTATGGCCACATTATTTTATTGATTGTTAAATACCTCAAGCAATGTTTACAATTAAATATAAGGGAATCAGGTTGTCTTTACCTATACTACTTGTCTTGCTTTGTGTAATCCGTGACACTAGTTTGTGTTTGAGACTTTGTCTGTCATTGAATAAAATTTGCAACCACGGGGGTTTTGTTTACTTTTTCAACTTCCATAAGAAACATACCCACCATCATTTCATTTCTCAGAAAAATGTAATGCTATGTAATTTTCTTTTAATTTTGCCAATGTTAATAATAATTATTTGTGCAGTGCTGAGCATTATGCCTATCTCAATAGAGACTATGACAGGGCAAATACAGGTGAACAAACGAACTCTTCGGTGATTTAAACATCTCTTATTACACTTAATTACATGCGACTTAACTAACATGTCACTGGAGAATAAATACTGCAGAGCACCTGCTGACACTAGGAAGATCCGGCAAACTAAAAGACAAGTGGACATTGTTTAAGACTCATATTTAGGACCAGTTTAGTTTAAGGTCCTACCGGGGATGAACATTTGTGACAAGTGAAATCATTATGGCCGTCAGAAATGTTTTAACAAAATCATGGATTGTGATGTATCTTCATATAACAGACAAACAAACTAAGTACTTTGTTTATCACTGAGATTCATATTATCCTAATATTCCATTTATTTGTTTTGACTTTTCTTTTTTTTTTATAGATCTAACCTGACATGACGTCAAGGAGTCCTTATATTATGTCAAGACTCAAAGATTTTATATTATGTCTCAAGACTTGACCCATCTAGAGCAGTGGATCGCAGGCAACTCTGAAATTCTATTTCTTAGTATTGTTTTACAATTATTTGCTGCATGCATCCCTCTTTCTTGTTTAAAAGAAAAGGAAACTATGTTGCAGTAAAACTCTAAAATGAAATTGTTTCTTCATGTTTTCTTGTCATTTCAATGGTTTTCCTGAAACAAAAAACCGACTATTTCATGAATGTTGAATGTGAATCTTGAATATACAAAAAGAAATTCCAGCAACATCATCAATAAAATAATAATTGATTCTACGCCACACTCTCACACAAGTAGATTTGCTGAGGAAAAAAGTGCACTAATATCACCAATGTCACCCATCACTTTTATTTTTGTAATAACAGTATTTCTCTCTTTGTTGCTCATATTTAGCCAAACATACCAAGTAATAATGATGACTAGGCATGCCCCCTGCACCAGAAGAGGGTTCATATAGATTGAAGTGTATGTGGCTTTGGAAACCAGTTATCTAACATTGACCTATTTAGACTTTTGAAAGAGAGCATTGTACTAGAACACTCAAGTAATGTAGTTTTGTTTGATACGGCCCGTGACCTGCTGAATCCAAAGTGTACAAAATAATTACATACATCTGTGATATATGAGCACGGAAACAAGTCTAGAGAAGGCCTATGCTAAAACTTGATACGTCAATTAATTGCAGACTTCTAGCTTTTCAAGTTGGATGTCTTAAACCATAATTTCATGGACTTGCACTGATGCAACATACAAACAATCCAGTCGATCTGATGTAACACAGTCGATCTGATGTAACAGTCTGCTTTTCAGTGAATCTGTCAGTTACATGCAACCCAAGGTTTGCACATGTCTTACTAATTATAGTGTGTTACCATTTCTTTTCATAACACCAACACGGTAAAACTGAAAATCGCCTCCCTTTAAAGAGCAGAAAATTCATTTCAATAAAGTGGGAACCATTTTTTAAATAATCAGTACTAATTTCCAATGTATAAAATGTGACCTCTTCCTGATGCTGTAGAGTGGCGTGTCCTCGCTCCAACGATGTTCATGAATGCGCCTTGAGAGCCAATCAGCATCGGCACAGTGGGCAAAAGTCGTGACGTCAACCCAACCCGACGGGTGCAAATCAGCGGCGGACAGCGTGCCGGACGACACCAATCAGCGCCTTCCAACGAGTTGGTGCTCAGCCAATCAGGTAGCTCCACGACAGGGAAGAAGTGACGGCTTATATATTGAGAGAGCACGGTCCATTCAACATCACTTCGCCGAGGCACGAATATAGGATAGAAGGAAGAAGACTTTTTTTGTTATAGCAGGCAGCGTCAAGGCCGTTAATTCACGGACATACTTACTGCAAATAAGGTACGTATTAACATGAATTTGATGATGCGATTACGCATTTGCTTTTTTCCTACAATTTTGAAACTCATTTCAAGACCGTTCCATGATGGTGCAGCCAGCTGGTCCTAACGGTTACGCTGAATTATAATTATGTATGACAATAAGCGGAGTTATTTATACAACGTATTCCATGACTTTTAAAATCACACAGCCAGTCACTGCAATTATAATTTAAAATAACTCTCGTCAACCGTTTCCTCCTCGCTTGGCACGCTAACGTGGTTAGCTAACTGCCGGCAGATAGAGGTGTGTGTGTGTGTGTGTGTGTGTGTGTGTGTGTGTGTGTGTGTGTGTGTGTGTGTGGGGGGGGGGGGTGCTCTTTAGATCAGACAGAGGCTGCGGTGCTCCACCCACTTCCCCATTGATCCTTCAAGGGTCGTGCGCTTGACATTTTCTGGGGTTTGGGGAAAGTCCTAATAAGGGTTACAATTTCACCCAGTACAACTAGCTGGTAGCTAACTGAATTTAGGAGGTACGATCGCTTACGTCATGACCGTTAAGCCACGTTTCTTTTTTTTTTTTTTTTTAAACATTAAACATTAACGTTCTGTTTCTCTTCCCCAGATTTCTATTGTAGATCTGAGTTCACACAAGCAAAGATGAAGCTGTTGCTGGCTGTGATGCTGGTCGCCGGCACCGTGTGGGCCGATGACGACGACAAGAAGGAGAGTGTCGGGACCGTCGTAGGAATCGACCTGGGGACCACCTACTCATGGTAAATCCCCCCCCACCCCATCCCAAAAGTGTCACCTGTCATAATTGTTTGACTATTTAATGATGCAATGTAAATTGTTGCCTCATGAGCAATGTTGATCATTTCTAATCTATTTTTCCTGCAGTGTTGGAGTGTTTAAGAACGGCCGCGTGGAGATCATTGCCAATGACCAGGGTAATCGTATCACCCCGTCATATGTGGCCTTCACCGCAGAGGGCGAGCGTCTGATTGGGGATGCTGCAAAGAACCAGCTGACCTCTAACCCCGAGAACACGGTCTTTGATGCCAAGCGATTGATCGGGCGTACTTGGGGAGACTCCGCTGTGCAGCAGGACCTGAAGTACTTTCCCTTCAAGGTGAGTTTTTACTCTCTTTGACACGGGCAAGTTGTAGGGTTTAACGATTATTTTGAGAAGCATACTTGGTACAATAATATTGATGTATGTTCCATCTTCAGGTTACTGAGAAGAAGAGCAAGCCTCATATTCAGGTTGACATCGGTGGTGGCCAGCTGAAGACCTTCGCTCCAGAGGAGATCTCTGCCATGGTGCTGACTAAGATGAAGGAGACTGCTGAGGCTTATCTGGGCAAGAAGGTACAAGCCCCCCCACCCTCCATAAAATATTTGTCAAAGGATATAACACTTGAAGACTATCTAATTTTCTCAAATTTTCTTCAGGTCACACACGCAGTGGTCACTGTCCCTGCCTACTTCAATGATGCTCAGCGCCAGGCCACCAAGGATGCCGGAACCATCGCTGGTCTGAATGTTATGAGAATCATCAATGAGCCGTAAGTGTCTAAATAAAAATGATTTAATATATTGTCCTCCTTTTCTGAAATTGTGAATGTCTTTGTAACGTACTCTCATAACTTTATTCTACAGAACTGCTGCCGCGATTGCTTATGGTCTAGACAAGAGGGATGGCGAGAAGAACATTCTGGTGTTTGACCTTGGTGGCGGCACTTTCGACGTCTCCCTTTTGACCATCGACAACGGCGTGTTTGAGGTTGTGGCCACCAACGGTGACACCCATCTGGGAGGCGAGGACTTTGACCAGCGCGTCATGGAGCACTTCATCAAGCTGTACAAGAAGAAGACCGGAAAAGACGTGCGCAAAGACAACCGCGCTGTGCAGAAGCTGCGTCGTGAGGTTGAGAAGGCAAAGAGGGGGCTCTCCGCTCAGCACCAGGCCCGCATCGAGATCGAGTCCTTTTTCGAGGGAGAAGACTTCTCAGAGACCCTGACCCGTGCCAAGTTTGAAGAGCTCAACATGGTATGCTGCACAACATTTTCTAAAAACAATGGCCATGTACTACATCCCGTCTTTACAAAAACCTAGTTAGAGTCTTTTAACCATGTCTTTTGCTTTGCCAGGACCTGTTCCGTTCCACCATGAAGCCTGTACAGAAAGTGCTGGATGACTCCGACTTGAAGAAATCCGACATTGATGAGATTGTCCTGGTTGGAGGCTCCACCCGCATCCCTAAAATCCAACAGTTGGTGAAGGAGTTGTTCAATGGCAAAGAGCCCTCCAGGGGCATCAACCCCGACGAGGCGGTGGCATACGGAGCTGCTGTGCAGGCTGGAGTGCTTTCCGGAGAAGAGGACACCGGTAAGTAGTCTGCCTGCCTCATGCACTGTAGCAATCTCTTGACTCAACCCATCTCGCACACTTTTTGCCAGTTTTCTAACGGTTTTCTTCCTCCTGCAGGCGATCTGGTTCTTCTGGATGTGTGCCCGCTGACCCTTGGTATTGAGACCGTTGGAGGCGTAATGACCAAGCTGATCCCCAGGAACACTGTGGTGCCCACAAAGAAATCCCAGATCTTCTCCACAGCCTCTGATAACCAGCCTACTGTCACCATTAAAGTTTATGAAGGTACGATTTGAACAGAACTAATGTTTTCAACATGTGTTGTGCATATCTTCCTTGCATGCAGCAACAATTAAACATTTTAATGGTTTAATCATTTGTCCTTTTAGGGGAACGCCCACTGACTAAAGACAACCATCTGCTGGGCACCTTCGACCTGACCGGCATCCCCCCCGCCCCTCGTGGCGTGCCCCAGATTGAGGTCACCTTTGAGATCGACGTCAACGGCATCCTGCGCGTCACCGCCGAGGACAAAGGCACGGGCAACAAGAACAAGATCACGATCACAAACGACCAGAACCGCCTGACGCCAGAGGACATTGAGCGCATGGTGAACGACGCTGAGCGCTTCGCTGACGAGGACAAGAAGCTGAAGGAGAGGATCGACGCCCGCAACGAGCTGGAAAGCTACGCCTACTCACTGAAGAACCAGATCGGCGACAAGGAGAAGCTCGGTGGCAAGCTGTCGGACGAGGACAAGGAAACCATCGAGAAGGCAGTGGAGGAGAAGATCGAGTGGATGGAGTCCCACCAGGAAGCTGAGCTGGAAGACTTCCAGGCCAAGAAAAAGGAGCTGGAGGAGGTGGTTCAGCCCATCATCAGCAAGCTTTATGGCAGTGCGGGTGCCCCTCCACCTGAGGGGGCTGAAGGTGAGCCAGAGGAGAAGGATGAGTTGTAGGAAGATTCAAGTCTTCTGTTGATCCTTGCCTCTCTGGTAGTTGCGTCTAGATGTATATATTGGACTGATGGGACTCCTAGTGAGAGGAATGGTTGGGGAGGGGTGGCGATTACAAGCAACTACACTGAATCTTCTGAAAGACTTTAAAATAAGTTCAGTGTGAGGGAGGTGTTCTCTTCGCTGGAAGGTGGAGATATTCGTCAGCCCGGATACGAGGCTTACTGCTGTTCTGAGGCAGTCCTGAAGGGGCACAGGGGAGGGGGGGAGGGACTTAGAGGGAGGGGGACTGGTATTCGTGGGTTCAGTGAGTTGGGTGTCTGTGAGATCAAGATCCCATTATGTTCACAGGCAATGCTAAAAGTTATTTATTGAATCTGGTCATTGTATGTCTGGACATTGAAATAAATGTTTGATACAAAATGTTACTTTGAGTCTTATTTACAACATTGAAACACTTGAACATTTGTCATGTTAATGGTTTCAGCATTTGTTTTGCAATATTTATGCCAATGTCAGCATTAAAGCCTCATAGAGATTTGAATACATTATGCAATTGCAAGTCCTTAAACATTCATTGAAATTTAAAGGAACATCATGTTATTACAGTCACAACGCAGTCATTATGAATGACTCCCTGGGTGTCCATTCCTCCAAACACAAATGCCAAGTGAATTGTCTTTGTGGCCACTTGGCTGTTGACTTCCTCATCCTCTTCACACACCGTCCAGGGCAATAAACACATGGAGTGGTCGAGGCGGTTGGGTGGTATATCCCCTTCAAACTTCAAAAGGACCCATCTACGTTTGACTGCAAGCAGGAAGTACAATAGTGTCAGTTCAAGTATTGAAGGTTTATAGTGTACTGCTGCCATGTAGAATTTATAGTCTAAAACAATGGTGTATGAATGCAAAATGTACCGGTGTCAAATCTGTGCATAACGTTGCTGGCCCCATCAGCGGTCATCCCTCCAAATATGTATATGTTCTTGCCCAGCACCACAGCTGAGTGGGCTGCTACTCCCTGTGGGACGTCTCCTTTGGCCTGCACTTTCTCCCACTTCATGCTCTCTGTAAACAGACTTTATTTTCTTAAAAATGAAGGTTCTCGTTCTGAGGGTCATTTTCATCATCTGAGACAAATGCAATCGGTAAAACATTGATCCTCAAGCGAGTTCAAGCTTACTTGTATCAAGAGAGTACATATCACTGTGGAATTTGTCTCCAGCCATGCCTCCATGAATGTAGATCTTTGAACCAACTACAGCGACAATGTGGCCATGTCTGGCTGGCGGGTTTCTGCCTTGTGTTCCCGGCTGAGACCAGGTGGACGACACTGGGAATCACCAAAAGATACACAGGATGGTCAAACCTTCAAAGGGGTGGACTAGGCGTTCACATTGCTGCATGTAATATGTAGTAGACAGTAAAGTGTACAATCACTGCTTCACAAGGTCATTATCACCGTGCTGTATGACCAGTCATTAGCCTAAGGGGCTTTCAGACAAATTGTTTTATTGTTGGGGAGACAATACCTGTGTTTTGGAGGTATGTTTATAAGGTATTGAATACAAACCTGTATCAAAGACATGGAGTTTTGGGTCTGAGACTGGTGAAGCGCCTGCTTCCCCACCACAACAGACATACAGCCGGTCCCCTTGGCACGCTGAGTTGGTGTGGTATGTCCTAGGACTGGGGGGTTGGCCATTGACCAGTAAATTCTTCCAGCGAGACCCACTTTCTGGACCCACATGCAAAGAATGGATTACACACAGTTTACAAAAATCTACGGTCAAATACGATACAATCGTTGTCAAAAACATTGGTTACAACACAGAAAACCCCTGCAGCCCATTTCATGTGCTCTTCTTTGAGTGAAACCGTTAATCTGAAAAATCACTGCAGTGCTAAATTTCTAATAAAGACCATAGATAACTAAGAATTTAGATTTGAAAGTTACCTGCTAGCTGTATATTCTGGATACAATTGCGATTGCCACTCTGTTGTGCCCCTCCGAACACCCACAGGCTCTGAGGGCAGCTCTCCGGCACAAAGCTACAGTGTTCATATCGGGACTCGAAATCCTCCCACTCTGGGATGTCCCATTCATGATTATCTGGTAGAGTCAGACAGGAGAAAAAAGGGAACCCAATGATGACCCGACCCAGTATTGTAATTATAGCTCAAGTTATGTTAATAATCCTCGTGGTAGGAGGTTTATCCATATTGTTGCAACTGTGGTTGTGATATCTAGAAAAACTTTGTTTAATTATACACTGAATTGTACATGGTTGGAAATCTCTTCAAAACAACTACCCACAAAAGCTGTAAAACACAAATTAGTTTTAACAATAAAAATCTTGTAGATGTTTTATTGAAGCGCTTAAAAGTAGTAGAACCCCAATGCAAATCCTTAGACAGATTGTATCCTGACATTTCTTACCTAGATTTATTATGTATGAATGTGAGAAACTGCCGCTGGGGTTGGCTCCCCCAACAATAAAGATTCTTCCTTTTCCTCCATCTTCAGACGGGATGAAGGTGCAGGTGTGACCCACACTAACACCTGGAGCAGCCCCCCCGGGTATCAAAGAATACCTGTTGATAAGAAAACAATTAAAACGGTCAGCTGATTGCAACACGGGTGCAAATCAATCATCGAATTTAACTCACCATATTCCTTTTTTGGGTTCATTTAGAGGGTCAAGTACGGGGAGAAACTCCATGGCTGTCAAAGATGTAAGTTCACCTGGTGTTATAGTTTTGGCACACTTCTCTGGCGACGGATCAATCCGGTTGTGATCCGGTTATCCGGTGTGATATCAAACAGCCTGTTCACTACCAGCCTTGGTCAACATTATTGTTGATTTGACTCAATGTTAATGGTGTTAATAGTATGTAATGATATGCCGATGATGTTCATAGACGCTGTTACGTGACATCTAAGTTCGCTAACGTTACAATCGAAGGAAGCATCGAAGAATTTCGGAGTTTTAATTATCCTCTTGTAAACTACTTGCTTATAAAACAAAGCCTCGGATATTTTCTGAGAAATACCGTTTCAGTTAGCGACAACCTCATTCACGCTAACTTGCTAACGTTAGCTCAAAAGAGCACGTTTAGAACTTCCTTCCCACCAGCATGTTCTTCCGGGTTGAAAGAGGTCAGAGTTCTAACGTCAGTTGTCGTTAAAGTGACATGAGTGTCCTTTGCCGCCACTTCATAACGTCCATACAGCGATAGTGGTTATTACTGCCACACGAGACTGTAAAAATAGCTTAGCATTATGTACACCTCCGAAACAATACCATACTGTAACGTTACCTTGACGACGCTAGTGGACACAATTTCCAATCGCAGTTGTCATGGTTGCCTGTTGCGCATGCGCTGTTAAATTGTCCCGTCCATTGCACTGCTGAATGGTACAATGAGTTTCCACGACGTTCCTATGTTAATAATCATTAACATCCATCCATCCATCCATTGTCAACTATGGACCGCTTATCCTGCACACAGGGTCGCGGGGGGGCTGGAGTCCATCCCAGCCATCTTCGGGCGATAGACAGGGTACACCCTGGATTGGTCGCCAGCCAATCGCAGGGCTACACAGAGACACACAACCATTCACACTCACATTCACACATCTACGGGCAATTTAGAGTCCCCAATTAACCTGATCCCCAGAGCATGTCTTTGGACTGTGGGAGGAAGCCGGAGAACCCGGAGAGAACCCACGCAGACACGGGGAGAACATGCAGACTCCACACAGAAAGGCCACTGGGCGGAATCGAACCCAGGACCTTCTTGCTGTGAGGCGACAGTGCTAACCACCACGCCACCGTGCCGCCCCTAATCATTAAGATATTAACACGAATTATTCTTCGGTTTACGTTCTCAAAAACATGTGTGCAGTTCCTGTTTGACCTAAAAAGTCTTATCTCCCTCTTCAAGCAAAGGTAGGCTTTGAGTGACATCTGCACCAGACGTTTTTGCGTTGACCCAAAGTCGCAGAGCTTACTTTAGCTTAATTAACGTTATCTTTTTCCACTTAAATACAAGCATTGTGTTTTCAAAAAACCGCAGAATACTTGACAAGC
>NC_135702.1:6565924-6670924 GCF_964276395.1 Gasterosteus aculeatus | reverse complement strand
CCTCTCCATCATCATCTGCTGTCTGTCTTTCTATTTCCACTGTGGTCATAAGAGAATTTGCCTCTGTATTTAAATGAGTGAAGTTCTTTTTAAATGAAATACCGGTAAGTATGTCATTATCTCACTTAGTAAAGTGACACTTTGTGACACTAAAGTGACAACTGAAAGCGAAACAGTTTAACCGCGTAGGTGTCGGCTAAAGTAACACTTTATACCGCTCGCTGAGGAAAACGCAAAGATATCTTGTCAACATTTACAACATGTTTTTTCTTGATATTTCCTATGTGATCCCTCCGTTGGTCTTTAACTGCGCACACACACACGCACACACACACACATACAAACACACACACGCAGACAAACAAGTATCAGATTTCTTCTCTTCTCTGCAGCTGCTGAAAGCGTGTCGTTTGGTATTAGCCAGCATCCCTCCATGATGACCCTTCTCAGAGTTTACCTGCGGAAGCCCCCTGCGAGCTTTCCTGAGCCATCGGCCTTCCTCCTCAGCACCCGCGGTGAGATTTACTCATTTTTGGTGGAGAAGAACAGATGCGTCGTTTTTAGACTGTTGAATGTTTTTTGTTCACCGCATCCAGCACAAAAGTACAAAGGAATGTCTGCTGGTCTTAATCCGTCTTTGTGAGGGTAAAGGAATGTGTCCGAGTTCTATAAAGGATTGTATCTGCCTGCACAGACACCCGATCCTGCAGTGCGCTTAACATGAGAAGCGTATCACTCGCAGTCACAAGTGGGCTCAGGCGTAGCCGAAGTCCTTCGGCGGCCTCACTTGTCCGATGACATTTATTCAAGTCGTTAGCCAGACTGGAGGAGGTATTTAACATGGTGTGAATTCCAAAACTCCATCTTCCAGACTGAACATATTTTTCATTTCTAATTTAACGTAGGGTTATAGTTAAAATAACGATGATTGGCGAGTTTTCCTAATCTAAGTGAGTGGCAACAAACAAGCAGTTGGACAGTGTTGATTTCAAATGAAGAGTTCAATCTCTTGTTGTTTCTTGTGTGTTCTTGACATGCTTATTATTTGCCAGCTGTAGATGTTCATTAGATGATCCGAAGGAGATTATTTTGAGCGTGTTCCAGCCTTCTCACTACCTCTCTTGTTCCTTTGTATTAGATTAGTTTGTTTCCCCACTATTTTTCCATTTTTCAGCACTACCAGCTCATCTATTCATCTCATCCACTTATCCTCAGTTAACCTCGCTAGTTGAGGTGTATACATCTGTAATATAACAACAAAAACAGACTGCCTCAATGTGTATGGCCTTTTGTGATCACTTTATTTGTATTTTCATACCACATTCTTTGCTGCACATGGAGCAATTGTCTCCCTTCCCCATTGAATAGATAAGCCTGCCAAGGAGAGTGTGTAACTGATTACAAAGGTGCCTGGTTGTCACGGTGAAAGTGCACAGAGCATTTCGGATTATGAAATGTTAAACACAGTCCCAAAGCCTTTTACAAATATTAAATGTGGAGTCTTCCCAACTCCTGAATTTACCCAGAACTTTCCCATAGAAGCCGTCAAACGATGCTCTAGTGTTTTTACGAGAGGACACCATGTACGTCTCCCATCCAATCTGCTCTCTGTTGGGATGGATTGGATTCCCGGCCCACATTCAAACTTTGGATCCTATGCATTGCTCTTTCCCAACAGAAGATGTTACAGAACACGGATTAACTTGGGCCTCCTTTGTAATTCCTTTCTGCTGATAATGGATTCTTTAGCTGTCACATAAAGACCAACAGTGTCCTCTGGCTTGGCCTTATTGGACGCTGGGGGGGACGTTGGAGGAGGGTTAGAGGGGGGAAAGGGTTTCAAATGTAAATGTGACAAAGAATCAGGAAAGCCTATTAAAGCAGAACGAAAGGGAGTGGGAGGTACAGGATGACACACACACAGAAACCCAACCCTCAAAGGCCTTTTCTCTCATTCTTTGCTAACTTAATTGAACATTTATTTTGCAGCTCTATTCAGCGCTTTTTAAAAAATATGACAGACTATTCATTATGTTCCTGAATTGGGGTTCTGTGTGGAAAACATGTGCAAGGACTCTTTAGGAAAGAAGAGGGCACGACCTTGTTGGTTTGACCCTGGGGTCGTTATCGGTGCATGGCAGCGTGGCATCGGCTCAAGGGACATAATCAACCATTTCAGACAGGGCTGCAAAATGGATGCTGCGGTTTCTCATGGACATAGGAAACCAATAACCGATATCAAGCATCGTCCTTGATAAGTGGCCACTGGCTGGATACCCACAACACATACTATTATGTTGTTTGTCTTTGCTGGTCCATGACACATAACGCCGTACTACTGGTCACAGTTGGTCACATACATTAAAAAATGCTTATAGATAAGGCCTAAATTTGCTGTACTCGTGTCTCGTTACTTCATGGTGTCGGAGTTAAACATATTGTTTCGTTGTATAAAAACCTAGTGTCTGTATTTTTGTATGTAAGTGCTGGATACTTTTTGGCACTCTTTAATATTGTTTTTTACTGCTGCCATAAAACGTCTCATGCCAGGCCTTTTATTATTCTGCGTTATTTATATTATAGACTCGCTTATATTCTTTCTCTCTGTGGAGATTGTGAGGCTGACATCGCCCTAAAACTAAAGGCTCTCTTCTACTTGACCTTCCTTCACCTGAACAAGCTGTGGATTTTAAATTCCTCCCACACAACAGCACATCTGCTGCAGGGCATCACTGCAACACACAGCAGGAATTCCCTTTTAATCTGTAGAGACAAAGCAATGTGTGGAAAGTGGATTTTTTCCCCCCATGATCCTCAGTAGATTGGTAGCACTATATAACTCAAGTCAATTTTATTCATACAGTCCAAAATCACAGATTTGCCGCAGAGGGCAAACTCAAAGGGAGCATTCTGAATTTTTTGAATGTCTTGTGGCACGTGTGTGATTTGAGTAAATCCTGGTGATTTATTGAGAGACGGCGCTTTTCAGAGCGATGTGCTCTCACGTACTGAGCGTGTGTATTCGCATGCGTCTTCACTATCGCACGTATTGAAGCACAGCGCTGTCTTCTCTGCCCTGCACCAATAATTCACTCCTACACTCGTAGGTTTTGACCTCTGCCACCAAAATGTCAATGTTTCACTCCTACAGGCCAATTTATTTCCAAAAAGAAAGCTCTCCTCTCCTTTCTGCCTCTTTACTCTTTGCGCATTACTCATTTTTTAATGCGTGTCTTCCATTGTGTCCCGGATAAGGTTACGTTTCCCCTTCAGCGTTTGAAGAGTGAAGGAAATACCATTTACGGGATCAATAGAACACGACTCTTTAATGTTTAAACATAGTTGTAAGCATGTTGTGTCCACCTAAAATACGATGAATTTCCCAGCAGTGCAGGACAAGAAGCCGGAAAAGATTTGACTTGCTTGATGCTTCCGTTCCCTTCAGTCCTGTCAAAGAGCACTTAACACAGCGTTCTGCATTCTTTCCTTTTTTTGGCTGTGTAATAGTAAAAGCAGAAGGAAAAGCAATTTACGTACTATGTTGTTATTGCACTGTGTGTTAGAATTATTTGTAATTCTCCCACAGCCTCGGTCAGTCTTCACTTACATCATCTTACTAGTTCTCCTGAAACTGTTTACGTTTACCATCATCCATTTCGTTTGGCTTCGAGTTGCAGATTTATACAGTCTGTGTTTGATATTTTTACAATTGCCCCATAACTACCAGGAAGATTTCCGTGTTCTCACTTTGTTCGCCTGTGCTGGGCAGCAGCGCAAAACCATGCCAAGTTCCCTGTGGGAACCACAAACATCCCTTGTACCCAAGCTCTGAAGTGCCAGCAGCGTTATCACACAACGAGGCTCCCACATTTTAGCTTTGGACTGCGCTCCTATGAGCGGGATTCATTTAAAGAGCACAAAGCCAATGTTAGCAGTGGCCGTGTCAACATGGCTAACGAGCCTCCGACAGCCTCTTGCAACGCGGAGGAGACTCAGAGAGAGAAACCGGGGGCGTGAGTGTGAGTGATGGGAAGAAAAAGCGACAGATGATAGACAGTGGACAAAGACACACGCACACACTGGCCTTTAGAGGCCGCATGACCTTCTTTGGTTTATTGTTTCGATTTTTGAAAGTTAAAACAAGACGTAGTCAGAGTAACGCTGATTTTACACCTATCAAATGAATATTACAACTTAGCTCAGAATAACGATCAGAAGCAGAGGAGAAACTGCTGGCCTGGCTGGTTTAACTGAGGCTTCCCTGTGACGTTCCCACACAACCAGCGGACCTTCCAGGTGGTCAAGAAATAGTCCTACGCAAAACCACCTGAAAGAATCAGTGTTTGCCCTAAACCCACGATGGTCCTCCTGTCTCTGTATTGTAAACGCATCACGTTCAACACAGATCCTTGTCACCCCATCATAACCTTCCTTTTCTCATTCTCCATAGGTCAGCTTAAGCTGTCAATCATCCAGGAGCACGAGGCACTTGTCGTCAGCGGTAAGTTGTTTTAACGGCCGTCCGTTAGGAGAGAGACTCCTGCGGTGAGACACTTGGAATAAAGTACAGTGTCTGTGCCCGCCGGGGGAGCTGGTGTGACTTCATTTGGGAAGCAAATATATGGAACGGCACAGAGCGGATCTCCTGTCAAATCACGACAGCCGACCATTAACCAGAAAAAAGGGAAAATAGGCTGTTTACTTTGGTCTCCCAGCAACCGAAGCCGTACACGCTGAAACTTTTGTTTTTGATTTCCTCGTCTCCTGTCCTCGATCCTTTGTGCCCATGTCTTTTCTCTCAGTGAGGGGCCATTTACTTATCAGATGACAAGCTGGAGGCTTTCTTTAAAGATGACACAACAGCAACATCAAAAAGTACCTCAAAAATAATCTGAAATATTACATGACATTTTAGTATGCCAAAAGCATTAACCGATGAATAGTTATTCATCCATGTTTTTCCACCGTGTATAATGCTTTATTATGGACTTGGAGTCAAAGTGCTCTTGAATTGTGCAATTTCACACAGTTTCTGCAATTTGTGCATTTGTATTATCAAAGAGTCTGATGTCTAAAGATCTAAAGAACTGGATCATGTCTCTGTGTTTGGTTTTTATTTTGTAATATCCTGGGACCAAAACTTTATACTTCATTTTTTCTCATGTCTCTCTGTTCATGGGGTTTTTGAGCGACATATGTAAGCTGAGATACATAGATAGTTACTTTACTTTACTTTTTTATTATGCCCACAATAAAAATTGCTTTGCTGCCAAAGACAAAGGCAGAGAAGCGGCTCATCAAATGTTGACTTCCTCACATAACTTGAGCAGCTTTTTCTATAGCGTGTGGTCATTTCCCCTTTGGGGTTCTCAGTCATTGGAAAAAATTAATGGCTTCTTACAAATCTTTTTCACAGCTTGTTATTTCAGCACTCAGACATCTTCCTCTTCTTCCTGCGCATGCCTCAATCTAGAGGCAAAACGTTGGGCCGCCACGTTGCGCCTCTCTGTCACTTCCTCGGACCCATCCGCTGCTGTTCTCTGTCCACCGGATGCCCTCTGACCGACTGTCAGCTGACTAGCACCTCCAGCCTCTCTCCATCCCTTCCCTACTATAAACCCCCTTTTCTCCTTTCGTCACCTGGCTTTCCCCACCTGCTCCCCACTATCAACATCTTTTCCACTCTAGCTGCCTTTTTTGAGTCGTGACACGAGCTGTGTTGATCACGGCAGCCCTGCTTGCCTCGTCCATATGCTAAATATGCTTCCAAATTTGACACCGTCTGGACTCGCAACACATGCAGTCATTGTCTACATGAGCGAAACCCGGGTGTGCAGCGATAATGAGTCCATCCAGAAATATTATACATCACTAAGGATCTGAGCCACACCGATCTTTACCGGGACCGGAGCCATGGAGCCATTTTGACTCGGCACCTGAATACGAGACGTGCATATAATGATACATAAATAATGTGACTAGAAACTCATTATTTATTTACTTCTACGTGGGTGTGTGTGTATGTGTGTTTGCAGTGTTGGAGGCTAGGGACCTTATGGATGACTGCAAAGGGTCACGTGACTTTTACGTAAAGGTAAGTACAGCTGTAAATAGTTAGAGATAACCTTTGGGAGCTGTGGTGAGCGGGTGGAGACGAGGTTGTGCTTGCTCTTGCTCTCCTCCTCAGGTCGGTATGTGCCCGGACAGTGATCCCAGCCACAGACAGAAGACTCGGACGGTTCCTCGCTGCAGGAACCCCATCTTCTTACAAACCTTTTACTTGTAAGCACTCAGTTATATCCTTTGTGTAGTTACATTTGGGACGTTGAGCTCTTAGTGGAAGGCAGGTTTGCTTAGTCAGATTGATTGTATCCGCCCCAAGAACACCGTATGGTATCTGAAGGACAGATAAAATGAATAGAAAATACTTTGGCACTACACATTTTTCACTGGGCTGTGGGCTCTTCAAGTTCTGTTGACAGTATAGAAATGTTTGTGCTTAGATCTGAATGTCTATTCATAAATATTCCTCTCAATTGCGTGAAAATAAATGTTTATTCCTTTTGTTTTCAGTAAGGCGGACCTTCATAAGCGACTGCTCTTCACCATGTGGAACTCTGACTCCACTACGAGGTACCGGCTGAGAATGTTGACGATGTTGTTTGTGAGGCTTATGACGGTAGTCATAGGCAGGGAAACGGATTTGTGTTTTTCTTTTCAATTGAAGCTCCTATTTTAAAAGTTACATTTCAAGAAGCTCTGGAAAGAAATGCTAAAGCTGCCCAGTAGAGCAGTAAAACACCATTTCATAATAGATGCTCCTGCAAACCTCTGTGGGCTTGGTTCTGTGTGCGTGTATGTGTTTATTTGTGTGGCTCATTCTGAATCTGGCTGAGTGAATGTGTTACTCTCGCCTCCGTGCCTCAGCAGACTTAAGCTGAAACAGGGTCATTGCCGGCGATGGAGGACATATGGTCGAATGAGTCACAAATGTCTTGTGCTGTCTTGTATTGAGAGGACGGATGATGAAAAGCATCGCTATGTGCTAGGAATACAAACACTATTTTAGAACTTGTTTATGGGCTTTAAAGCTCTGTGCCCCGAACAAAGAACACTGTGGTCCAACTGCTTTTCTTTGAAGGACACTTGCGGTTTTCAGTTGATTAAAATATCACATACAGTGTATTCAGATGAGAAGCACGGACAGGCTTACGGAAGTAGTTGAGTTAAGATCAAGGAACGCTTTTAAAGATAAAGACCTTGTTGGGACCGTTTCTGGGACACAGATTAAGAGCGATTTACTCATCTTTGGAAAGCAATTAAGCCTCATTCACAAAAAAATGTTGTGTGGCACCAAATGGGAAAAGTCATTAGTAAGATACGTTTCCAATAGAGATACGACTTTGGTAAAGCCATATTCTTGTGGGACTGTATGTTTGTTTGAATATTAGTTTTAACCCTTTGTTATGCAGATAGGATTCCAAGTGTAGTTTTACTATTAGCTTGACTTATTCAAAGCAGTTGGAACTCTGCCCTTCAAGATTAAAGAAGTAGAGTCTTAAATACTCCCATTTTCTCTGTGCACAATCGTTCAAAACTGATGCCACGGTGCATTTAGTACTACTTAAAATCCAAACCGTGTCTTTCCATACATAACCGTGGGTTGGTCAAATTTTCGGTCAAGCAATAACAGTATTGTTGTCTTCCATGAAGCGGGGAAGTGTCACCTCAGACAAACGACACTGATCTGACCAACTTTATGGACAGCTTTTCTTATTGTGCAGTTGCTCGGGGAAATTAAGATCACAACCTTTTGAGTCGCGTACACCCAAGAACAGAATGTTCCTCAGGTGAACGTGAATTCACCTTATTGCACAAGAGTGAACTGCAGCTCGAGTGTCAAAGGGAGTTACTTCATCCTCGCTCTCATTTTAATCCATACAGATGTCAGCACACCTGCTCAGTGTGGGCGTGTCGCCGCTCCATTTATTTAAGCTTCAAGTCCATCCATTTGAAAAATACGCATTTACACATGAGGTATGATGCCCAACAAAAGAAGGGCGTAGAATAATGCGGCCGACACCGGCCAGGAGCACCGGGGAGCAATATAATGCAGTCTGCGTGATTAGCCGTGGACACACACACACGCGCACACTCAATAATGCAGAGATATGATAACCTCTAATGTCAGCTGCCAGGTGGGTTGCGAACACTGATAGAATAGTGAGGAAGAGACCAGAATGCTGCTCTGTGCACAAAATGTGAATGGAGTGGAGGTTGCTGGAGCTCGTCTCAATAAGAATCCGATGGAATCCTGGCACACATTCACCTCCTTCTCAGGACACATTTGCAATACTTTGTGGTGTATTAACTTAACTCGGCTAAAGGCTCTTGTCAACTCAGCGTTGTCTCCGCGGCGCTCCGACGATGCAGCTGAGCTCTTATGGTCACCGGGTCATTCGACCGAGTGGAGCCGGGAAAACATTTCGGGTGTTCATTTGCGCTGACGGGGAGCCTGCCCTCGAAGCGGAATCAGCAGCTGCACCGGTCGCGTCCAGCTGGGAGGTCTGTCGAGAACTGTTCTTTCTCATCTGTGCATGGTTAAACATCCCGGACCCCCTCGGCCACCACCACGCACACACACACACACAACTCGTTGTGTTGAATATGTTACCTGTGTGCCTCTCTCTCTGTATCACCAGGATGAGCGAGCTAGTGGGATGCATGAGCTTCGGTGTGCTCTCGCTTCTGAATCCAGACAAGGTAAGTTTAAACATGTGTGTGACCATCCATCAGACCGTGAATCTGTGAATTTTAGTTCAGTATGAATGAATTCCAGTGACCTCAATAGTTGCGAGGAAACACTTTGGGGTTACGAGTGTTACAGTGCAGCAGCGGTGCCTCCGGTCACTGGAGATGAACTCAGTTTGAGTCACACTGCTCAAATGTTTTAAAAACACATGCAGTCCTAAATTGAATCTCTTCTTTTTATTTTTTTATTACAATAGGCAAAAATACAGGATGTTGATCAGATGATGATGATTTAAACATTACATACTCAAACATTACATACTCAAACATACACAAATGTTTCATCAAATTTAATAGAATATTCCCATGTTAAACAATGTATTGTATGTGGGAATGAACATGATACCACTGATGATGCAATGGCAACTAGATCCGCTTCGATTAATCTGTCAGCCTGCGTCTGATCTGTCAATAAACACAGCCCATCCTCTTCTCCTCGCACATGCCGTATGTTTCACTGTTCGGCTGGCTGATGTCAGCATTGCATACAGATGCTAAAGCAAGAGTACTGGTCTATGGATATTTTAGCGCTGTGGGGACTGGACTCGTCATTCGTTTTTTTCAGATATTTAGTCCAAAACCAAATTACAGGACG
The DNA here is from genome assembly GCF_964276395.1 of Gasterosteus aculeatus. Lineage (NCBI taxonomy): Eukaryota > Metazoa > Chordata > Actinopteri > Perciformes > Gasterosteidae > Gasterosteus > Gasterosteus aculeatus. Next base: position 6,661,518 of record NC_135702.1, on the reverse strand, counting down.
AATAGAAATTTGGACCCGTTGGTGGTGCTAGTTTAAAAGTCAATGGAAATTCAAACTGATTTCAGTTAATCCCGAGTGGGATGGGAAAAACTAAATTTCCTGCAATAGTTGTGGAGACAGCCTGACAGAATGCCATCCCGAGACACGACACAAAAAGGCTGACATCACTTCCTCCCACACACCTACGGTACATCATTATATAGAGGGACGCAACCCTTAGTTCTTATTCTCAAGCTGTCCAAGGTGAGAGCCGATGACTGTGAGGTCCAAGAGTTCAGCGTGGCTCAGAATAGGATCTCCTCCGCAAACAGTATCTCCCCAGAGACGCTTTTCTTAGCTCTTTCCTGTCACAATTGAATTATTAATTACAGTTTATCCAGCTGTTTTTGCCATTGCCGTTGCATGTGTGCAAATGTTCCTCTTGCAGTCTGCCACAAAAAAACGAACATTTTAGTGGTAAGCGCAGTAACCACTGCAAATGTGTGGTATGTAATGCCTCAGCTCCCAGGTCATTTGTACTTCATTACATCATTTGGCGTTCATATTTCTGGATTTAGAGGAAGGAAACCGTATTGCTCATTATGGTCACAGCACAGTTCCTTCTGTCTGTTTCTGTACTTGAGTGATTGCATCATCAGCCCTTTTACCAAGGAAGCATTCGGCCCCAAGAACCCTACAATTAGGGCCCTCTGTCAACTAGCAAATATGAACACATGATATTCTCGGGTTCAAATTACTTCAGAAAAAGGAAGCAACGACATGGTAAAAACAATTCTCCATATTGACTATTTGTCCTATAGGCTTCAAATACATTTCTTGTTGCCTTTCTTCAGGCTGACTGTGAAATATTTATCCCTCACAACAGTAAGTGTTGTTGTTGTAGTTTCAATTGGCATCCACATCAGTGAAGAAAACCAACACCGAGAATGAGTTTACGTAGGCTTACGGCTTCCCACTTCTATTTATCTCAATGAATATTTAATTTCCTTAATAGGCCGGAGAGGGAGATTTAGCTCAGAGTCACATGGAGTTATTTCTCTACACCACATTTGTTCTTCTTTTCTGTTTCTTCTGTCTTTTTCAATTCTGCCCTTTCCCCCCATTCGGTGTGTCTCCATGTGTTCCTTTATTCCAGAAGCATTTGGAGCTGTCTGGTTATTTCTGTTACCTTCCCTGCTTGCCTGTCACATCTTGTCATTCGTTTGCATGCTTTACTCACTTTTTACTTCTCTCTCATCTCCTGCTTTCTCTTTTCATCTCTCTCATCGGTCTCCCTCCTGACTCACAGCTCTCTTTGTCCCACTACCCCCCCCTCCACCCGGTTTGTTACATGTGCAGAGTGATATTGAACGAAGGGGTAAATCCATCCCTGACTTTCAGGACATGTGTCCTCCCCTCCCCCATCTTCCATACAAGTCCACCGCCCGTCCTCCCCCGCTTGTCCCACAGCCCGCAGAAATCTTTCCACTCAGATAAGATGCTTTTCAAACGGAGATTATTGTCACCGTCCATGGCATCACATTATGTGGTACAAAAAAGGATGCCTGCCCTGTGTGCGCGTGTGCCCTGTGATAAATGTGTGACGCCGGGTAAAAAAATCAACAAAGCTTAAAACAGTGTTGTACAAATACCGTACCCAAATCATCAGGATTAAAAACCAGACCCCCTCCTCTACATGAATTTATGTAACACACATACAGTACAGCAGTGCTTGCATGTGCTTACACACACGCACACACACACACACACACACACACACACACACACACACACACACACACACACACACACCATCTGGCTCAAAGGGCAGAAGTACAGAAGTGGAAGCATCAGCTGCTGGAATAAGCTAAAGCATTGTGAGTGGTGAGTGTGTGTGTGTGTGTTCAGTGTTTTCAGCCCTGGAGGAGCAAGCAAATTTAAATGTGTGTTTGCATCTTTGTGGGCATGTACTGGTGTACTTGTTTTTTACTCACAGAGAATTTCATTTTAAATCAATTCTCATTAAGTCTCATTAAGCATACTCGTGCATGCGCTTGACACTCACACACACACACATACACGCGCACACAACGTCGCTGTTTATGTGTGCTATAGGAGGTTCAAGGATGGTACTACCTACTTGGGGAAGAGCTAGGGAGGAAGAAGCACCTTAAAGTGCCCACACAACACAACTACAACTCCCATGGTAAGTAGAATTAATCACTAACCTTTACCAATGAAACACTGACTTATTTCAACCAAATGTGTCTGCTGCATTGGATTCTTTGGTCTGTTTTTTGGGGGGTCAAATATGTCTTCATTTAAATCAGCAAACTTTTCTACTTATGAGCCATTTTGGAATTAGGAAAATGTATTTATCTAACACTGCACACAATGTATGGATTTGGTACCAGTGGTGAAACTCACACGACGTGATGATGATGATCTTAAAACCGGATGAACGGATATAGTAATTAAAATAATGACGTGCAAAATGCATATCTAAAACGGAAAAGAACGGTATCAAGTCTATTGAAAAATGTTCAGGGTCAAACAAATGTAAAAATGGGAACTTTTGCAACCTGCCACATTCTTTCTGTCACATGTTTGTGTGTGCCAGTCTCGCAGCACTAAGGCTGTATCGGTCTCTGGGTCTGGAGGTGGGGCGCCGGTGGAAGCGAGGGATTAAAGGAGGGAGAGAGAGAGGGATTGGGAGAGAGCGAATGAGGGAAAGACGGAGTGGAAGGGAAGGAGGGGTCTGGACGAAAACCCTGACGCGTCACAGTTGCCAGAGAGAAAGGGAGGGAGACGGAGCTCTCTCATTCCGCTCGCTGCTGTAGTGGATCTCCCCTCATACACACAGACTCTCACCCACCCAACTCTCATCCACCCACGCCCCCACCTGCCCCCCCCCGCCCCTTCTCCCCAATCCCCACGCACACGTAGTTGTTTGGAAATCTATTCCTTCTCCTCTCCACCTTGGAGTGCTCCTTCTCTTCCTACTTATGTTTGCTTTGAATCGTAGTTTGACATTAGCGAAGGAGGAGGAGGAGGCGGTGGTGCTGGTGGTGTTTCTGAGTTGGAGTTATGCCACTCTGTGCCGGCCATAAGAGCAGCCTGGACTAGGTAAGTACTATGTTTACGTTATCGTGCACGTGACTGCGTTTCGGAAGTTGCATTTCACAAAGAAGCAGATTGGCAACGTGGAGTTGATGGTTTCCTTTTTCGGATGCTGTTTGAAGGTGTGACTCCTTTCTAGGTGCGCTCGCCACGTCTGATTCTTCACTGTTTCACTTGTTCTTTTCCCTCTTATTGCTCATTTCCTCTTCCTTGTCTTCTTCAATCATGTTTTTTTTAAAGATTTTGTCCTTTTTAAGTATCGATTATCATTTGCATCTCTTCTCTACACTGCGTGTGCCTTTAGTTATTTTGCTGAGCAGTATGTTAACGGTTGCTTTCAATTTAGGGCCAAGTCATTTCTTAGTAGATTTCTTCCTGCGCCACCACAACTTCATGTACAAAGCTATGCACGGACCCTTCACATCAGCACCCAGCAAAACGCACATCTCTTTTTTTTTTTTACCCTCCTCGACCACAACCCGTCCCCATTCCCCATAGCATCAACTTTCCTTTGCTTCTCTCATTCTGGGTTGTGAGAGTGACAATTATATCATGAGACGTTAGCTCACCCATTCCAGTTTTCACCGCTTGGCTGAACTAGGCTAATCTGCTTCATGCAACTTTAAAATTAGTTTTATGCTTCTGCGGATGGAACTGGGACAGGGGTATCAGATTGGACTCAGCCGGCGGGAAACCATTACCAGGTTTGCGTGAGGGCATCCAGGCTTACACTCTATGCTTAGACAGGCAAACAGTTATTTCAGCAAAACTACGACACAAGTGTGTTAATTGTGGTTGCTGAGAAAGTTTCTTTCACAGGATTTTATGACCCAAAACAAAACTGCTTAGTCGTTTTAATGGGTGACCCATGTTCCCAATGGAAATACTGCCCCACTACTGTCTCATCTGATCCATGCTTGTGTGAGATGTGTAAACTCGTGCATGCACTTGGTTGTTGTCAGCTGGCAGAATGTAGGCCATGGAGGAACTGCTGCACCGTGGAATGCACTAACTGAAAAGACCAAGATCCCATTTATCTCTATGCAGCTCTGTGTGTCCGGCCTCTCTCTCTCTGTCTCCCTACATGTCTGTCCCTCTTTATTTTGTGCATCTCTTTCACAATGGTTATCCATGTCTTTGTGAATATTGTGCCCATATCACGCTCTCCTCCTTCCAATGTTTTTTTTAATTTGATTTCCCTTCCTGACCTTTTTTCAGACGTCACCGCTTTTGAGTAATTTGGCATTGTTTGGACCTAGTCCTCAGTCAGCCTCTTATGTAACTCAATACTGTGGCTAAATGTAAAAATGAAAGACTTTTGCCATCTCGTTCTCTCTGCGAGTAGAGTTGTGCTGAGAGCTTGGCAGGCTCACCATGTTCTTGTAATGCTTTGGACCTAAAGCTAATTCATCATTTTAGTTGCTGATTACCAACCGCCTCCTAACCCTTCCCATCTATTCTCAAGCAATACTGCCATACGGTCCATCTTTAAAGGGAATACAACACTATTGTCTATCATTTTAGATTTAGTAATCCTATGCTGTACTTTCTAAGCTGACTTTTAATTAAATTTAATCAATAATTATTATTTAGTTAATAATTTAAAGTATTTAAAGTTTTTCTCCCCTCAAATAACCTCTGTATTTCAAGGTTAAATATCGTATTTTGGTGAAACTGAATTTCTTATTTTCATCTGTGCTCATTTGGTGGTGAGAAGCTGCGCAGTAGGAGCTGCAGTTGGTTTTATATTTGTTGGTCCATTAGTTTGTGTATTTTGTTTATAGGAATTGTCACAAGAAAACTTTTCATAGGTGTTAAGTTGAATCAAGTAAATGGTAAAGACGGTTATGAAATAGATGGTTAAATGTGCTGTCAAGAAATTGAAACCATTGTTATTGGTTCAGCTTCTTGTTCACGATCAAATGAGATTCGCTACTCCACATTATCCAATATGTGGTCTTCATGTAATTGTTTGCATTGGGATAATTTACAATACAATAAGTGCCTCGTTTTGTCAGACCGGGTGTAATGTGGCCGTGAATATCAACAGTTAAATAGTTAATTGCACTATTTGGATGAGTGTGTGTGACTAATCGCTCATCAGCAAGCTGTGTCAGTTCAGGGCGAGTTCACTGCCAGGCCAAAAACAACCCAAAACCTCAGCCCGGGCTAACGCTGGACTAATGATTGGCTTTACACATTTGCTATTTAGAAAAACACAAGTTTTACACATGTGCAAATACCAACAGGCCTTACAAACATGACTCTGCAGATTCATCTGATGTACACACACAGAAAATAGACTTGAAATAAATGAATCACAAATGCAGAGCACTGATAGGAATGAACTCCCTACATGTAAGGTTGTTAGAAGTCATGCCAAACACACTCTCCGCTTGCACGTTTTAGACTCTGCTTCCACAACAAAAACCTGTTCAGCTGCGACAGCTAATTACAATGTATTTATACAAGAAGAAGGCTGCCATCTTAACTTTGCTTAACACAAGTTGAGAGGCATGAGTGGCAGCCGAACAACGTATCTGAGTGGGGCTGACTGGGCAATTAGTGCTGATTGTCAGAGCCCATCTTTGTACCAGGCAGCGGTAGAAGCTTATCCTGAGCTACAGTCATAAAGTACTGCCAGTAGTAATACTAACAATACACAATACATAGATGGTGGTATACTGGGAATATGTAGCTGTTACACTTATGTGGTGGATGTGTATTAGGCTATAAGGTCATTAGCATGGGGATGGAGAGGAAGTTGTCTAAACAGATGCAATTTCCCCAACATGTAGAACTGAATGCTAACTAGCTTGCTAATTTTGTTGATAAATGTTCAGTAAGGAGCATTTATGTTGAATAGATGCATCAACATGCGTTATCATCACTGTATTGAACAGATTCAATGTATTATCATTATGGTTATTCCTTTTTAACTAAGACAATTTGAGTTTGGTTTTAAAATAGGGCCCGGTTTAAGACAACTCAGTCCACATTTGATTCATATATACATTACAATTTTCACATGTAACTGCACATCTAGAACAGATTATTCCCAAAATTTCCTATTTTTTCTGTTCTGAGTTTATTTCCCCCAAAATGCAAATGCATGAAATAGTTGAGGCAGCAGAAATGAAGACATAAATGTTGTGATGTGTACTTGATTACACATATGGAGACAGTGTCTGAAGGACTCTATTAGCTCTGTGTTTTTGGCTTGCGTATCGTGCCAGTAGAGACTACTGACCCACAGTGACACAGACGTGTGTGTGTTTTTGACCATGGCTAATGCATCTCCCTCCAACGAGCTTACGATGTGGGTCACATGGTTTGTATATGCGTGAAAGCAAAAATAGCAGAGCTCCCTTTGGGCTCGTGCTTAAAAAGTGTGTCATCTGTGTTGTATGCATACATTGTACTTTTTTAGGATAGATGGTCCAGGCGTACTTAACACACACACACACACACACACACACAGACCCACAAACAAACATGCCCAGGCTCTCTCCAGATGGCGAGCCTTTAAATCAGCAGATTAAAGTAAACACCATGTGAAGGGGAAGGGGTTGGAAATTGACATAGATGTGCGATGTGGGGGCTGTTTTTATATTGTGTGGTTTCTCTAGTCAAATCGTGGCTGTGAATATGTGAGCTTATGCGATTATATGAGGCAATGTGTTGGACAATCCATGTCTGACATGCCATGCAGAGGATACCCTGACGATTTCATCATCCCCGGGCTTACATCCACTTGATCCGAAGTGAAGCATTTCAGCCAATAGTGCTCAGCTCTGTGCTCCTTTTGACAGCTGCGCAGATGTGACGTCTTCTTTTTTCCCTGTCACAGAAATACAAACAATAGAATAGAATATTATTTTTGGAAAAGAGTCATTTTACGAGGGATGACAATCACGTTGAGGAAGTTTAATTCACTATCACAAACAAATGAAATGACTGACCTGTACACAGCATTAAACTTAAACGATAAATTTAACTGGGGAAAAAAACTATTTATTGTTAAAATAGTTTTCTCTCTTAAATCTAGAATTCGTAATCTAGAAATTGCAAACTTTAGTCAACAAAGAAAGTTGCTAAATCTAAAAAAATTATCGACTGCTTTAAAAATTGAAAGGCAAAAAAAAAACAGCGGAATTTGCGTGTTCATTTAATTTGTTCAGGCTAATTAGACGTTAACGCCAAGCTCAACCAATAACACGGAAGACATTTTGACGAGTCACAGCAGGAGAAGTCTCGGTGTCAATGGTCTGGTATCATAATGAGTGTAACCACTCCAACCTTCAGTGACACCACATAGCTGACAGCAGGTTCTGACAGTCATTTAAGTGAGTCAATTAGTATGTTATACTCAAACCAGACAACTAACCGGCAGTAAAAGGGTCACGTGTGCCCTATGCGAGGTTGTGTAAAGTAAAATCACTCTCACACAAGCCGCATAATCAAAGAGAAAATATGTTAACAGCATATCATTCCACGAATACGTGAAATCTCAAAAGCCCCGAGCGCACGCTTTGGCGTTTTCAGTCGATGTTTTGACCTCGTCATCACTGGCTGAAGGCCGCGGTCGGAACAAAGGAAGCCCCACTTTAGTGTATCCTCACTAGCCAGTCTCAAATGACCAAGTAGAGCCGGTGGTGGTAGAAGTTGATGCTTTAATGAATTTGAAAGTACCGTTAAGCCTGCATTTGAAATTTAATCAAAGGGTATTTATACCCGTGTTCTCTTCCAATCCTTTTAAGAATCTATCATAATCCTTTCCAGCTCTGCCTTGCTGTGGACAAACAGGAAATGAAATGCATCAATCACGACTCTACGCGTTCCAATAACTATCACATTTACCTTCTGAATGTGAGGTGGTTCACAACAACTGCCTCTGCAACATAAATGTTAAAACGTTACTTTGCGACCTAATTTAACTAAATATGGAATTCACAAAATTCCGAGGTGCGCAATATTTTGTCACACACATTTTATGTGTCTTTATTTCCATTTAAAGTACAAGCTTTTACTTAATTTACACTTAGTAGATATTTAACCCTACTTCTTTTATTTTTTCACCAATTAAAACCGTACATCGAGTAACCTTCTGGGCCTGAGGTGATTCCCAATTCTCCTCCCAGCTTGGCTTTCCCACCCTCTCCGTTAAGTGTGTGTTTGTTTGTGGGCGACAGGAGGTGAAAAGACTGACCGGGTGTCAAGTGAGCGAGCGCCGCAACGAGCGACTCGGCCAGAGTCAAGGGGCCTTTTTGTTTTAATGTTCTGGCAGATGTGAGACCGGCGGACTCAACTGTAGAAGAGCACCATCTCCTTTTGACTGCTGTCCTTTTGTTCTGCGCCGTCTGCTTTCGTTGTTTGTCTTTTTTTTTATCGGTACATTCTGTGTATACTTTTCTCACTGTCCACTCTTAATGTCCCTCTTTCTTCCGCCCATGTCTTTTCTTTTTTTGTCAGTCATGCTGGATGTTTCCTCGTTGCCAGCTGCTGCGTGTCTCTCGCCTCTTATGCCCTCCGTTACTGATGTCTTACCCACACAAAAGAGTTCTCACCCGGGCTCCGTGCCAGCCAGGTTGGCCCCTCCGCTCTTCTGCCTTCATGAAGCCTTCGGGTTACCAGGGCAACCACAACTATGGGGTTGGTTCCTCTTACTCAGGGGTTAAACAACGGAAAGTAGAAACTGTGTCCAAAATGTCTTCAACCGACTAGATACATTTTAAAAACTCTTCTCCTTGTTGGATGTTTGAGCTTTTGTGCGCAGAATGATGTAGGTTCCAACATACTTGTTGGTGATAACTGTCATATTGAAAAAAAACACAGGTTATTGTCTATATAGTAATCTAAAATATTACAGGTCGGTTTGTGTTTGAGTCTCTCTTTACCCCCAGACAAGCACCCCTAACAAGTCAAAACGCACAATAAACACCTATTATTTTTTTGTCGTGCCTCTCCTTTTTCTTGTTTTTTGTCTTCCAAAAATTGAACAAATTACATGTAAAAAAATAAATCACATCGGTATTCTTTCAGGCACAAAACCCTCTTTGATATGGTAAAAAAACGAAAGTAAAAATAAATATCTTGGTTTGGGTAAGGTTCCACTTTGATGATGTTTAGATCTGAGGATAAAAGAAACATAGGAAATGAACGTCAGTCTCCCGTGGCGTAGTCCTACAATCTGTAGACCAGCCTGACCTCCTCCCTTTACCGACTCTGGCTGTTTAACAACGTGACCCAACTTCCGTCTCGACTCCCAATGGACGAGTCGTAATTGCCTCTTCGCTTGGATGAAAAAGTGCTGCGCGTCGGCTGCGGGGACTTTTCTACTAACGCTGTTGTCCTCACTGTAAGGCTTTGTGGGTCCTACAACGTTATATTAAAATCTCTATTCAAAGAAAAATGATTTGCCAGACATGTTCAACCTTCCATTTCAGGCAGCTGTAAGGCCGTTTTGAAGATTATCTTTCTATAAAACTACTTAAGTAGATATTTCAAAATATGTGTATATATAATGGGATTATTGCTACTTTTTGTGAGGTAACAGAAGGCTACTCCTCCCCTAACCCTCTTTGACTCACGCTGGGCGGCTTTGACTTGGTTGGTGGAGTTTGGAAAATAACATTTCACAGTCGTGGTTGGGAAAATCCATCTCCTGTTGTGACAAAAGGTACGCGTGATGGCCGAGTATAGAAAAGAGGGGGATCGAAACACCACGCAGAAGAGGGAGGTAGTAGTGGGAGGGGCGGTGGAGGACAGTGGGGTTGCTTTTTGTGAAGTTTGAGAGAAAGGGAAAAAAATGAGAAAGAAAGATTTATATTTTAGGTGAAACTACGTACAAAGAGAAAGATGGAGGGAAAGACAAAGAAAGAGAGAGAGAGATAGAGAGAGGGAGATCTGTATTGTTGCCCCAAGCTGAATGCTGCCTTTATGAGCGATAGTTAAAAGGACACTAAGGCGTGAGTCCCCGTAACCATAGCAACTTCCCAGGAGCCCTGTGTGACGGACGGATAATAGAGTGAGAGAGGAGTTCCTTTTCTCTTCTTCACCCCTCCCGCCTTTGCTCCCTCTCACTTGTTCTCACTTCCACCCCTCTCTTGGGCAGTTGGTCTGAGCCTCGCATCTTACGAGATTCTCCTCGGCTCGGCTGTTTTTTCAAAATTTTCTGTCCTGGTTGGTGTTGCCTTTCTTTCATGTGCGCTCCAAAGTTTGAATTCCAGCCCGGCGAAGGCTGCGCCGCACAAACGTCTGCCCTAATTGCCTGTTGTCATCCCTCCGAGTCACTTTTATGGACTCTCCGAACAATCTGAGGACTTTATCTTTGTGCGTCCAGCAGGCTGTTTTGCGTTGGCACGGAGAGAAATGTGCTCCAGAGGCACTGTCTCAGCCCGTGATTCCTTTGTCTACATTTCAGAGGCTGTGCTGTCAAACCATGGTGCTGCCCCCGAGACCCATCGGCCTGAGAATATGCAATGCTTAACAGTGAGTATGAATCAAACCTTCAATCCTCTTACTGTCTGTGTGTGCATGTAAAGCGTAGGATGCTGATGTGATGCCGGTGTGATCCGCTTGTTCTGCTACGGAAATGGTTTAATATAAGCAGTGAATATCTAGTTAATGTTCAGTTGCTGTCGTTGTCCTTTTTTTAAATTTTAAATTTAAATTTTAAAATTTTGAGGTTTGAGTATATGTTGGTCCATAACTTACTATTTTCTTTGATGTGTGTCAGTTTGTGTGTTTCTTATTTTATGCGTTTGCATGAACGTGAACACTTATTGGATGGACCTGTGTTTGATATACACTAAGTAGTTGACCCTTGATATCGCACTGTCCAGCAAACTCATCATGCATAAACATGCCTTCGGTAAGATATTTACTGCATGAATTCCACGTTACACATTGCCAGCAACCATGGTAACCAACTGAGTCATGCGTTTGAGCTTCGAGCGGAGCATGCAGCAAGATGCCATTTCTTGAAAGAAGATATTTGTCACAAAAAGTCAAGTTGGTTTTCATGGTTTATGCATTGTTGACTGTGTGGTTGCCATGCGTTCATTAAAAATGAACGAGGAAGACCACTTAAACTGTTAAAGAGACACAGCAGCATGACTGATGATACTTTTATCCATTTCAGTGATTGTCAATTGTTTTTTGGTTTTAATCCAATTGGAAAACATCATTAATAATGACAACAACAGGAATGGACATTTGAAAGCCAAAGTGGTCATCTGTAAAAAAGTACAGCTTGGGACACATGGACATTTTAGCTTTTTTTTTTTTTTTTTTAGATACCAACACGGATGATACTTTAGAAAATTCCCTTTTACAGGTCCTGTGATACACCACTTGTTACGCCAGGTACTTATTCTGGATGATACATAAGTGGAGGGGCGGCGGCGTTTGGAGCCGTAATTGGAATAGAAGCACTTGAAAGCACGGCCGTTAAATAGCTTTCAATCCAGCACACGCTTGGCTTATTTTTCCCACCAGAGTGTTGTCGGAGGACATCACAGGATTGCAGCATAATCGGTAGCCTAATAAAACATAGACCATAAATGGTGACCACAACCACACAAGGCACGGCCATCCGCTGCTAGAGAAATGCCCCCACTCGGCCACAAACATGAAAGAATTGCAATTCATGCTCGGGAGAGTGCAAGATATTTTTTCAACATCAAACCTTAGAACAGATATTTCTCTGCAGGCCTCACCAAGCGAGTCGGTAAATTATAGAAGTTTACTAGTTTTAGTTAAATCTTAATAGATTCGTGGGACAACAAAGAGGGAAAAGTAGTGGGCAATTTGTGTTTGTTTTTAACCACCTAATCAAACTTGGCCAGTAAAACACCCTCATTTCCTGTGTTCTTATAGTTTCATTAAAAAAGGATCACTATGACGATGACTCCTGGAGTGACAACAGATCAGCAGGTTGATGAAACATATTCACGTTGCTTTGGAGACACATGAACTGAAAGCAGTGGTCAGAAGGAGTTACTGTAGCTAATAAGCTCTACAGGGTGGCATTAAACAAAGGCGCTCACCTTTTGTTCACACACTCTTCCTCTCCCTACTCTACACATAATGCAGGTTGTACAAACACACACACACAGAATCACAGGTCACAGATGACTTATCCCACAGCGCACCGCATTCGACCCTCTTCCTTTGTGAATGACTCTGTGTCCCCGATGAACTGCACTTGAATCACACCGTTCATCACAATCAAAGGTTTAGTCTCTGCTGAATTGCGACGTCCAACGAGAAAGACAAAAGCCGGCACCCAGTACGTCACGTGGGAGGTGAAGAGGGCAGTAATGATGTGGGGGCAGCATTGAGGTGGAAAAGTTTTACATCCGCGTTTGTCAATGCTCCTTTGCCTCTCTCCTTCCTCTCCCGTCGCTCCCTCCCCTCTCCTCTCGCTCCCTCTTTATGTCCGGGTGAATCCGAGTAACAGATGATTGTGCGGTTTGTGTGGGTCAGTCTCAGGGGAGAGTTGAGGGTTGGTTTGGAAAGGAGGGGGCAGATAAGGGGGGGGGGACTAGATTACGGGAGGATGGAAAAACCTTTTATTCTTTCTGTTCTTTTCCTTTTTCAGTTGCCTTGGCCTTGCTCCCTAGCCGACCGCTGAGTATTTCCTCCTCCCCCCCCCTCTGTCACCCCATGGCCATCACCCTCACTACACAAAGAGCTCTGTGCTATCATGAACTGCCCACTCTTTACCCATTGAAATATTCTTCAGCGTTTGGTCACGTGAATCATTTTACCAATTTGCACGCATGCAGCTCACTGAACATTTTGGACCCTTCAGATGTTGTTGAAGATTATACTTCATATATCTACAAAGGAATATCTCTCCACAAGTTGTCCTTATACACTGTCCACACTCTTAAAGCACTTCCCAGTGTAATTGTCATCATGTATTTAGTTACTTTATGTTTGGGAGAAATTGTGCTTTCAAGAAAGTCACAGCATTCAAATTGTGTTATGTTGCTTCTTTTGACTCACTCGTTTCAATGCAGGAAGCCAAACCGTTCGCGTCAGACTTCAAAAGTCAAAGAAGTGATTTTGTGACGTGAAATGACATTGCTCCTTTCAGTGGTTGAGACATTTTGATAATAGTTAAAAAAACAGCAAATCCTTTTTGGTAGAGTTTTGGCACCATACAGTAAAATGCAGGCAGTTGACAGAACGATACTAAAGTAAAAGTGTTCACAAATTCTACGTTTCCTTGTTAGAAAGCGCCGTGACCACTTACACGTATGTGTGTGTGTGTATCAGAACATGCATTTATGGCATCGATCTCCTGAATCAAAAAGACTTGACATGCAGCACAACTAGAATCCATCCCCCTTTGTAAGCGTTTAACAATCATGTTTAACAGGCAAAAGGAATGTCACTCGCAGGCAGTAGGGAGTTCATGAATATTAACAATAGTTGCATCCCAGACAGTGTAACCTTGCGTCACTCTGCTTGTCAGGCAGCATTAGCTCCTAAATCGTCTCCGTGAAAATGGGTCTGACACTTCTGTCTGACCGGGAAGAAGGACAGTTGAAGTGAGATGAAAGCCTGACGTGGACGGTGGCTTTTCCCGGCCAGCGTCTCACAATAAATGTAGAATAATTTCCCCCCAGGTTTCCACTTTGAGTATTTCAGGCCTCCTAAGTGTGTGTTCTCTGTTAGATGCAGAGTGGCGGGCTTGTTCAGACCCCCAGCTACACCGGACGGGATGCACACAGCTGCACAGCTGAACCTATATTAGGAACTGTTGTGGCTCAGGTGGTTGAGCGAGTCATCCGTTAACCTTTGCGCGGTTCGGCCGCCTCTACTTCGTCTCCACGCGTCCTCGTGCGATTCGCTCTACATCAAATTGCTCCAGATGAGCAATCGGGTGCCTTGCATTGCGGCTCCGCTGCCATCGGTGTCTTCGTGTGCGTATGAATGTGTGAAATTTGTGGCTTCGTAGATACAGTTGTCCTACTCATGCGGAATATTGGTAGCTGGTGGTCGACGGCGGAGATCGGTTCGTCCGCTCAAAACATTAACAGTGTGGTTTTTAGATGAATCCTTATGACTTTAAACCCTTTTGCTCAAGCAACATCGTACTGGTCGAAATTACAACATACTAAATATTACAAATACCAACAGACCTTTAGACATTTCTATCAGCTTGCATTCAGTTGTTTTTGGCAAATGATAATACATCTGCTAGTATTTGATATATGTTAGTATTGTCCCTTTGAGCAGGTTGGCATTGGCCGTGGTGGCCACTTCTTATTTTCCCTTTATTGGTCCTTTGAGTGTGTCATCAACCTGTAAAGTGCGTTTAAGTGCTCTAATTTGCCTATTGGGAAACTGAATTGATTTGGCTGAGTGATTTATGAAGTGCTGATAATTAGAATTATGAGAAGCCCAGCCTAAGCGGTCTAAGACGTTGGGCCGCTCGGTTTGGTCATCTCATATCACTCACAGTATCGCCTTCAAGTCGTTGCACTAGTATGAATCCACTGGATGGGTACAACCTGAGCTCTCACCCTGACCCTGTGCATTCACTGTTTTTCGGGAAGACGCCTTGTCCTTTGATCGCTGTCCATTCAGGTCATGAAGAGCGAGATGGACAGAGTGAGAATAACAGCGACAGAGCGGGAGAGATCCCACACTCTTGAGCTCCAGATTGGCCGCGTCTGGCTCCTCGACAAGCTTCTTTCACTCCTCTCTGTGAGACATGCTTTCTTCTCTCCCCTCTTCTCCCCCTCTAATCCGTCCTTCTGCCCATTTAGAGGTGAACAGCGCAGCGTGAAAGGGAGAGAAAGTGTTTTTTGTGTGCTTGATGGGTAACCCTCGTCCCTTTTGAAAAGGCAAACAGGGAAAAGCTGCCATTACTGCTGGCATGAAGGGATCTTCAGACAACGGCCTTTTCTGCCACTTTATCAGCGCCGCGCGGACTAGTGCGGCATCGCTCCTCTTTCACCCCTTTCTTTCTCCGTCACTCCCGTGTCCATGCTTCATCCCGTGAGCCAGACATCCCAACGCTAAAAAGGAAAAGAGGCGGGCCAGGAAATTAATGGGGTTGCTAGGGGTGGGACTGGCTACTGGTTGAGTTAACGGGCCTTTCTCTCTCACTTCTGCCGAGGCGCGCGCTGTTATTCCCGTTCTCCGATCACCACCTCTTTCCCAGGCATACTGGTTTTGAAAACAAAAACAAAAGCGATGTTTGGATTACCGGACGAGCAGGGGAGATTGTCAGGGGGTCGCAGACCTGTGAATTTCCGTCCTGTGTGGTTGGGGCTGATGGGGGGCGAGGGGGGAAGGGGGAGCAGAGGAAATATGGAAGTCGAAAACATAACAAACAAGCACCATGTCTGGACAGAGATCGGGCGAGTGTGGGAGCTGAGGTGGAAAGTGTGAAGTTCGATTGAGGTGTGTGTGTGTGTGTGTGTGTGTGTGTGTGTGTGTGTCGGGGGCCCAAACAATGCCGCTGTCATTCCCTCCCGGTGAGGAAAGGTGCTCATTCAAAACATTCAAAACCAATCAGACGCACTTCCGCTTGCGCTGCGAGTGCGGCCCGTAGCTGAAGTCCAGCGTTTTAAGTCGACCTGCCCGACCACTCCCAATAAAACGCCTTCCTTATTTCTCCCCCGTCTCAATCGTGCCGCCTGCAGCAGTCGCCGTAATACATATTTGCAAAAGCACCTCTCGCAGCTTCGCAGTGTGGACTCAGGAAGGGAACCGGCCTTATCGGGGGCAGACACACAAAGCTCTGCGTGAGTGCGTGTGTTCGGGAGCATGCGTGTGTATGTGTGAGGAGAAGGGGGGAGGGGGGGCGGGAGGCACTTCCTCCCATTCTTCTGCTGTTGAGGAGTTCCCATGAGCGGCCCTGCCAGGAGCCACAGTGTGGCCCCGAGCGGGCCGAGCCAGAGCAAGTTTCGCCTACGCGACGCCGTCGCCGCGCTCACTCGCTCTCTGTCTCTCTCACGGAGGATCTTTGGGGCTTCTGCTACTACTACCACTCACGTCGCATTGTGCGAGGGGGGGTTGGGGGGGGAGGAGGAGGGAGGTTGTGTGGAGGGATATGGGGGATGGCCGAGAGAGGAGGAAGAGAAGAGAGCAAAGAGAAGTCGAAGGACAGAAGGCTTGAACTGAAGTTTGAAAACTGCCAAGAGGAAGTCGTGGAGTTGCGGATGAAAACTGGCCTTGCGGGAACGCGCGTCGGTGACCGGAGTCGTTACGAAGGAGCCTTGAATGAATAACAGTGCAACTGGAGGTCAACGGCAGAGCGATTCTTTTTGCAGGAAGGACTTTTAACAAGAAATCTCGATCTGTTTGCGGGAAGAGGCCAGTCGGGCTGAACAACGTCTCCAAGGACGGCGTTTTGTCACACCTGGCAGATTCCTGTCTGTTTTTCCAGACGCGATACAATTATCCAGAGCCACACAACTCCGCCGTGACCGTCACCTGGAGACGCCACAATCTGAACGCCCCCCTCTCCCCCCGACCACCCCCGCTCGCCGGACCAAAGCCACCCGGGGGCCGCTCGTTTGGCCCCGGCCGTCACCGTGGAGATGATTCATAACACACTGAAGGCGGCCCAGCCGTCGGAGCACAGCCCCAGGAGCACTCACTCGGCGGCACAGAGGAGGCTGTGGAGGTACTCGGGCTGCCGGAGGGCGGGCCAGGTGGAGGATCACCGCCGCAGCGTGTGCGTGCTGGCCGCCGACCTGAACGCCGGCGAAAGGCCAAGAGGTGGAGGTGTGATGCACACCATCCACGGGCTGTGCCACCTCTGCATCGGGTGTAGGCTGCCTCAGGTGTGTCCGTGGTACAGAGAGGAGGGGGCGGTGGGGGGGCCTCTGGTGTGCGTTGTGAATCTGGGATTGTGAGTGAGAGACTGGGAGAATGAAGAAAAGTGCGACAGATTCAACCGGTGCTTTTAGAAAATAATTTGGAAAGGATCGATTCGATTTCATGATCAATCAAAGCTGCAACGCTGCAGTCAGCTGTAAAACGGCAAGAATATTCTATAAAAAGATGATAGAATATCATCGCGCATTATCAAATACCAACATTTTGCCAATTTTAAAAAGATCCGTAAGGGAATTATTAGTGTTAATACAGGGATGTTATTAGCGGTGGAGATCGGGCGTCATTCTCAGTAATAGATTTTGTGATTGATGCGCTGAAAAATAAACGTTAAAGAACATCCATGAGGACTTAGGGTGTTATTCCAAGGATGGTCTCTCTTTTCTCTCCCAGTTTGAATGTAATCCCCCTTCTTTCATTCAGAAGTGGGGAAAAAAAGAGGCACGGGACCGCGTCTCCCTCAAGGACCACGGGAGTCCAAGTGGTTGGACTCAACTATGCTTCCAAATTTAATTAACGCTGTAAAGGCTCCGGATTTCGGATAAATTGCGGCAAATTAGGCAGCTCTGAGACTTCCCTTAAAAGGACACAATGGCTTTCAATGAGGACACACAGGCAGAGATAGAACATATTAGAGTTCAAGCTAATCTTCAAAGAAAGCTTGACTTTGTTGTTCGTCTTCCGTAATTCCAGTGTTGTTGTCTATTTGCTCAGCCTCCAGTCCCACTGCCCTCTGTTACCAATGTGTAGCATCCTTCATCCCCTTTTCATCCATCTGCGCCGACTCTGCTGGGCTCAAGGGCGATTAGTTTATTCCTGTCCGTCTTTATTAAAAGGATATACACTCAGCGCAGGGTATTGATCTCAGCATCTAAGACCAACGTTTCAGACAATTCAAATAGATTTTGAATGTGCAACAGGTAACAAAAGTCTGCGGTGTCCTTTGGAGATGGACTGAAAACGGAGAGCTTTTCAGGGGACTGAAGGGGAAGGGAATTCTAGTGTGGAGCAAACAGTGTGACACAGGACGCATAACTGACTACAAGAAACGACGATCGTACCCGACATTTTAGGGTCGTCACAAGCTTCAGGCCTCTGAATAATCACCATATTTCTCTATAGTCCCTGCATCTTGCTAACGGGTAGACTGTAATTCACCCGCATACACGTGTTCCTTTGCACGGGAAATTAAGAGAAAATTGACATTTGGGGCTAGTGTGTGTGTGTGTGTGTGTGTGTGTGTGTGTTTGGGCCCCTCAGCAGATGAGCTGGAAAGTGAGTTGTTTTGGACGGAACATTATTGACTTTGGCTCAGGCTTTGGGTGAGGTTCTGTGCTGAATGTTTAGCGATGCATATATATATATATATATATATATATATATATATATATATATATATATGTATGTATGTATGTATGTATGTATGTATGTATGTATTTGGGTCATAACATTTGGACAGAGATGATGTTTTAAAAAGGTGTTTTGATATTCTTTGTAAAGCTTTTTACTTGTGTTAAAAATTGAATCGCACAATGCATTATAATTTCATTAAAGAACCTCACGACCGATCACACAATTAGTGGGTGAATGCGTTTTTTATTTTCACAGCATAATTAGTGTTTTTTATTCTTGTTTTTTTCACCAACCGTACACTATTCTAAAGTATAGGTGTAAATAAATGGGCAATGTGCTTTCGGTAGATTCTGAATATCAACCGCTATCAACTGCTACACAAAGTACGCCTTTCCTCCATCTCTCGGAGTTGTTTTTCCCACGAAGCCAGCTAATTGGGTTCCCCGGGAAACTGCTGTCGAGACAGTTTTAATAGGAAGTAGAAGCTGAGTACAAAATCCAGTTAATCGTCCAGTAGGAAGGAAGTCGAGTGTTTTGGCCGGCATGCTACTTTTAATTCCTCAGGTAGTGGGGCAGAGACACAGAGGTCTAGCTTCCTGTCATAAAGTCAACGTGCGTGTTGTATGTGTGTGTGTGTGTTCTTCAGGTGACCATCCTTCGAGGAAAGGATGGATATGGCTTCACCATCTGCTCGGATTCCCCTGTGAGGGTGCAGGGTGTGGATCCAGGTACGTTTTGCATGCGAGAATGAAACCTAACTGTCTTTTCTCAAAACAACTTTGATGCGTTTAAGGTTACGCTACCAAAGTGGATTGAATAATTTTTTTATTGTGTGATGTTTTTCAATCTGAGGACTGCCGTCGGGAGACTCGTGGGTTTAAATAAAACATATATGAAAGTTGCTTGATAATGTTGTACTACATATATAATATTAGGTGCTTGAATCAGAAATGATAGATTTATAGATTACGGTTGCTGTTCTTTCCCATTGATTTACATGAATTTGGCACCTTCACGAACGTTGCCTTTGGTCGATTCATTTTTCCATTTCGCTGGCCGCTGCTTCCAGAGTTCCCGTTAGCATCGGCTCATTCAGCAGGACTTAACTCAACATGACCACTTGGAGTAAAGCGCCCATGAGAGAAGGTGTCTTCGAACGAGACGCTGAAGCTTGCAGATGATGATAGGGATGAAAGGAAATGCCAATTAAATTTCACCTCAGAAAACCGAGCACCATAATATCAAATAGCTCATTTAACGTTTCATCCGTACAGTAGCTTGCCGTTCTGTTGCTACGACAATGAAGGAAGGAGCATATTACATAAAAGGAGGCACTCCCGTGCATAGTACAGATGTCTCTTTTTTTTCTGTCTCTTCCTTCTGGCAGGTGGTCCAGCGGATCAGGCAGGTCTGCAGCAGCTGGACACTCTCCTGCAGCTAAATGGTCAGCCGGTGGAGCAGTGGAAATGTATGGACTTAGCCCACGCTATCAGGTAATGTAGATTGTTCATGGTGGAGGGTTGAGATGGTAACTTCCTATTGGTGGCAAGTACATTCAGTGATATGATATGATTATACTTGTTATATTGTTCGTGTTTGATCCCTTTCTTTCCCTATTGAGAGATAAGGTTTGACTTGTCGACTTGTGAATCGATTAGAGGAACATATACAAGACAGCTGATTGACAGATTTGAAGACGTACCATATATACTCATGCACCTCATTAGTTTTCTTTCTCGTTGTAGGAACAGTGTGAATGAAATCATACTGGTGGTGTGGCGCACCGGTCCTTCAGCTAAACCTAGTTTCGAGGGCCTCATCCATCGGCCGTCCTATAAGTCGTCCGCCTCAAACTATGAAGCCCCCTCGCCCCCCACGCGCCGGCGTGCACCAGATGTTGGAACCAGCAAAACCCCCCCGGCTGTGCCGCCTCTCCCGGCCCACCACCGCGCCAGCAGTCGACGGCTGCTGCTCAACGGCTCCGAAGCCGGACACGGCGGCGGCCTAGGCTCAGGGACCCTCGGGTGGGGGGCCCAGGGAGGGTCAGCCGAGGAGCTGGACATGCAGCCGCGTCACCTCCCCCATCCTCACACTGCCACACTGAAGGGCACCAGGGTGAAGGCATCCAACGGGGACAACTACATCATCCTGGCCCCCATCAACCCTGGAAGCCAGGTACCGCAGACTGGTGGTGGACTGCATCTTCATCATCTTCTTCGTCCCACCCATCCTCACCTCGGTCACATGGTGGCTCATCCTAGATATGTCTCCTTACCTTTCATCCCTGGTGCCCATAGATAGAAGGACTGTACAAACAGTATGTCCGGGCCATTTGGGTTGATGCCAGCTCCCTGATTTGTGCTTTAACACATGTCGCGAACACACGCGTGCCATTTTATACAGGTCGGTGTAATGTAGATATGGGGTGATGGACGGAAAAGACCAGACATAACACATTATAATATGTAGCTGTAAAAAATATATTGTATGCTTGTACTTGGTGAAGCTTCGGCAATATTTCTTTTATTTCATTTTAGTTTATATTAGGAATACATTTGTATCTGACATAATGTATCCTCCAGATATTATATAGAGTAGAGAAAGCATTTATGTGTTTTGTAATAACAAATAATTCTGGCATTTAAGAAAGAACCGAAAACAGAACTTCAATTGTGGTCGTTCTCACAATATGCAGTTTTAATACAACATGCATTTTTTACTGCATGTACTGATTTTTTTCCATCCGGTGAAGTCATGTAAATGGGGTAAAAGCTTTGATCATAAAAACAAAATAAAGCAAACTCATTAAATCAAAAAGACTGAACTGAATTCCTCAGCTAACCAGCTAAGTAACAATATGATACTAACCCATTAACCATTTCAACCATTTCAATGTGTGTGTGAGACAGAGCAGTCCAATCTAGATCCAGCCCGCCATGTCTAAATAGTCGCCTGTAAATTCTAACCAACTATGTCACTTTTTTTTCACATGTACAACTAAAAGTAAAGTTAAATGTTAGATTGTTAAATTGTCTTTTTCTGTGTCGGATTGCGAGTGAGTCCGTCTGTGTGTGTGTGTTACGTGTGTGTATGTGTATGTGTGTTACGTGTGTGTGTTACGTGTGTGTGTAAGTGTGCCTCGTGTAGTGTTTACTTGTCCGCATCTGTGAACATCAGTTTTAGGTTCAGCTCATGTAGTGCACGGCAAAAGAAAGTGTGTAAGGAGTCGCCAAAAAATAAGACTTGCCAACATGTTGAACAAAACATCCCCTTCAAATAGCCGAGACTAAAATCCCAAACATAATAAGAGGCAGAGATTTGATTACATTTTCTTCTTTTTGGGGGGGGGTGCGCTAATCGGTCATGTTGGTAACATGTCACATAAGAGCTGGGAAAGCCCACAATACAGAAACTCAGATCAAATGAAGCCAGCAGAAAAGCTATATTTAAAAGGATTTGTGACTCGGCTCACCTACTAGATGCATCTGCGTGTGACGTGGCGGCACCATTCCAGCTTTACTGTCTCCATCGATAGCAATTTGTTATGGCACATACAGACCGTCACTGCTTCGCTGAGCAATGCAAAGGGCTCAGCCGAGTCCCAGGCACCAAACTCGAAAATACACATAACGATCCCTTCCTTGAACACATTTTTTGATTATAACAGGTATATACTGTCTGTCTTGTGGCAACACTTCTTGTCCAGATTTCGCATCATAGAAAGTTAAGATCAGAATTGTATTAGAACTATCAATATAGTTCATTTCAGTTTAGCAATAAACGTAATACTGTATCAAATATCATGGTGGCTTTATTCCATAGTTTAGATGTCAGTTTTCAATGTGCTTATACCAGCCTATTTAATATTAATGTTGTTATTCTACTTTCAGATCTTAAGGCCTGTTTACCAAGAGAACCAGGGGACATTAGGTAAGACATGTCCGTACTCATACAGCAGCTAGTCCCCGTTAGTGACTCTTATTTTGGAGGTCGCCCTGTGGACATTTGCCCCCCCCCCCTGAACAGACCCATTGAACAGACCGTGCAAATACAACAAATTTAAATCTGTCTTGTACAACACTATGGAACACTATCATTCACACTGAGAAAAAGATGCTCCTTTGGTGCCTAAAAACATTACTTTAGCAACATTTGTAACTGAAAGCAGCTGGCGCTGCCCCCGAGGTCAGCGTGTTCACGACGGGATAACGTTTTGTAAGGAAATTAAAGTGAGGAATTCTGACTTTTCACAAGTAGCTCCAGAAATGACATTTAATCTGTGTCTTTACACATCCTTATTTTTCACTTCCGCAGCTGCCAGGCTATATCCCACCCGGCAGGGCTCCGGACAGGAGGCCCAGGCTGGTGGTGGTGGTGGTGCTTTCTCCGGAGGTATGAGTGGTGGTGGTGGTGGTGGAGGCTTCTCCAGCCGCACTGGCTTCCTCCGCCGGTCAAACAACTCCAAGACAACGAAGGCGGCGCCCACCTCCACCAATGCCGGCGGACCCAACTACCAACAGCAGAATGCCAACTTCGCCAATTACCAGAACTGTACCATTGTGCGCTCACATACTCCACATGGCAACTACGGATACGTCAAAGTGGCGCCCAAGATCCTGATCTTCCCCATCTTTGTTCAGGTAAGCCGGTTTTGGACGCAGCCCTGCTACCTTTTTTCCACTGCTCTATGCTGGCTGCAGCTTCACATGAAGTGTAACACAAAGGAGTGGTGTTGATTCTCTCATGCGGCAAAAAAGCAAACCCACTGTTCACTGTTCAATGCATGCAAGACCACGACTGGAGAACCCCAGAATGCTTTGGAAACCCGTCTCCAGTGGTCAAACACGCGTACTCCATTAATAATGGTGCACATGATGCAATCATTTTAAAAGGAATTGTTTTCCCCTGTATTACTGGGTGAAAAGGAAATACACTGGCATCTCAAATGAAAGGGCGTATTCTGGTTTGTAATTATTTCCTCTAACGGTGTACGATGATTCGCATTCTTGATGTTAAGATGATAGAAGTATTTCTCTCACGGTGGAAAGCGGAACAAAGTTATGACGTGAGTCATTGCAGAATGAAATGCCATTATTTTTGCGACATATACTGTAGTAATAATAATTGTTGTGTTATCAAATGCGTAAAAGTGAGTTAAGTCAGTTTTTTATATGGTATTTGCGCGTACGGCAATATTTAAAGATATTGCTCATATTATTTTAACTATAACCTGTAATCTTTGCAGCGACGGTGGTGGTGCTTCCTGTTAAGTCACATAGACGCCTGTAACCCCGACCCTACTTCTCACCGTATTCAATGGTTACACACGCACACACACACACACTGAATTGGGAGGAAGTCCCCCCGCGCCTCCTACGTTGCCACACTAGTTCATTTGAAGTGTCAGTGTCCTGTCATATTCAGATCACACATATGGCCTCTCAGTCACAGCTCGCTTTCTCTCTACATAGAGTCAGTTTCAGTTGTACTTCACAGTGAACTCAACGCTTTTTCTTGAGCACATCGCTTGGATTCGGGAGCCGAAATGGATTTGGTACTGCAACCTTGTATTTTATCTTACTCCTCTATAACCGACACAACATTATACCCTTTTTTTTTTTTTTTTTTAAATGCTTAAAATGTATTTAGAATTTCGACTGACCCTACAGGAAATGATACCAGCAATACATGCGGGTAGTTGGTAGTACGTGCTGGCAGGAAGCTACATCAAAAATGTAATTTCTATTTCCTAATCTGTCTGTTTTGCGTTTTATCTTCAGCCCCTCGACCTGTGCAGCCGATCTCTCATCATATCCGAGGAGATGATACTACATGAGAGCAAGCACCAGTCTCTCAAGGCAAGTGGCTTCACTGCGTTATTGTCGTTCAATATGCGCCTTGGTCTTTGTTGACTCGAGAACATGAATGGATTATGGGACATGGGTCAAACATTTTTTCTCCCTCTTCTTTTGAAGAGTTTTTTAATTTGAGTGACACTGAAAGACCCTCTTTTCTCCTCTCGGTCTCTGGAGGTTGGAGACGAACTAACCAGTGGCAAACATTTTGTTGCTTTGTCACAACCAGTTATGTAGTTTAGCAATTGGGCCAAACTCAAAGTGATGGCCGATTGCCCCGATGTGCAACTCAAGTCAAACGGTGCACGTGTACATAGAAAGGGAAAACACGTACCGAGCAGCAGCCAGAGAGGAGCAGTGAGAGCGGCGATTGAACAAGACTTTTTAACTCCTCTGAACCATCAAGGAGGAAAATGAATAATTGATTAGTAAAGAAGTGCAAATATCTGACTGAGGGAGAATTTATGTTTTGTGTATGAAAAGAAACTTTCATCATATATTAAAGATCCTTTTATAATAGGTTTACCGTACAATATGTTGCACTATATCTACAACTAAGTAGCGGCCAGCCAAAAGGAATGGTAACAGGATGTTTCTTCTGTAGCAAGTACTTTCATGCTATATGTGTCTAACATTGATTTATTCTTCAAATAAATGATTATGGCCTGTAGACAAGAACCAGTCCATCAATACATTCTTACAGAATTAATTACATAGCACAGCTGTACATTACATACTGTCAGTGACCTTAATCTACCGGGCTTTCCTTTACAAATATTTGCCATACAGGTACATTTTCTCCAAAAGAAACATTTGTGAATTAATCACAACCAAATAATAGACATGTCCAGATGGAAGTCTAGATGAAGAAAGTTGAGGTTTGGGGATCTGTCTTTTGAGTAAGTGAATCCTGTGACATTTATTTTCTAGTATTTTCCAAGGAACCATTTGGAAATAGAAAAGTAGGAGGAAAGAGGAACATTTTATGGAATCAATTTGAGTTGTCCTGTCAGCCGGTTGTCCTCTTTGCTGGGCGGCGCTGTGCCTGCCGGCATTCAAGCTCATCTGGCGTTTGGCTGAGGTCGCTCATTAAACAAATATTTAACAGCCAGTGTTTGTCGGGAGGGAGTTTCTCTCCCCTGCTTTATTCTGGCGGTTTTTAATGATCAGTCAGTGTTGTTCCTGCCCGGGTAGCAAACACGCAAGCTCTACTGTTCACTCAAACATTATAATATCTGAACAGAAATAATGAGCATAGCATTGATTTGATTTAATCTAAAGAGACATTTGGACAAAACAGAAATATGTAGTTGATTGAATAATAATAAACTTTGTCACTGGGTCATAACCGATTCAACTAATTCACCATCATACCGACGGTGGATTAAGTTGCACACATTCTTAATAAGTAGAAAAACATGTCCTGGTAGATTACTATTGCTATACAACACAACATCTAGTTATGGAGTAATCATGCAAGTAATTAAATCAGTTTATAAATGTTATTCCTTCTTCTAATCCTTCTACTTATATTTACAACTAAGTCATGGTGTACAGCACACGTTTACGGTTCATTAACCTGCTATCAAATTCATGCTGATGTGATAATACAATACGTAGAAAGCCCTTTCTATTGTGCCAGTTACCATTTAACAGTGGATAGGGATACATCGGTATATTGGGGACAGGATACAGGGTTCCTCAAAAACACAAAGAAAAAGTGCAACTGTTTATGCAAGTATTGTCTTGTGAATGTAATATATGTGTGCACTCGCCCCTCATCTGCTTTGGCCTCATTCTTTACTCTTTCTTACATCCTCTTCCGCCCCCTCAAACCTACACAAACTTGCACAGTCTTAGACACACACTCCAGCCACATGCTGGCTACATCTGAAATACCTTTTCTGCCACCTCTTCCTTCCGAGGGAACCACCTCAGCAAAAGCGCTGTATTGAGAGTATGCCTGTTATGTGGCGTGAAAGAACAGATGTCCATAAGCTGCTCTTACGCCCACATCTAGGCTCCTTTTTCACCTACTCATTAGAGTCCTGGCAATGACTTCATCGTGGAGCTATTAATTATTATTCTTTTTGCGAGCTCGCATTTGGGTGTGAGGAAATGTCTCCGTAGTGCCCCCTACAGATACAACTCAGTTCTGAAGTTCTGTCGTGTTCACAGAAGTATTTTAACCAACATCAAACCAGAGAAACGGCTGAAAATTACATCATGAATTGGCTGGATTTAAACCAGGGACGAGTTGAGTCACCTGGAAACTACGACGAGGTGAATATGACCCTTCAGGAGTCATTCAAAAGTATTCAAGTATGCAGACAAAAAGGGATAAAAATATGAGCAGGACACGTTGGAGGTAGATGTTGCAAGGAGACAATGTGAAATCCTTCAACAACAGGCGACGGTTCTCATTGACAAAGTCAAAAATCAGGGATATTTTGATTCAATCTACAATGAGAAAAAAGCATTAATCCAGCTGTAGCGCTGGAGGAGCAGCAGAAGAAGCTGAAGCAAAAGGAAAACGTTGACGCCCGACACTGCACCCCTAACACAAGAGTCTGAGAAGCACGTGTCTTTACCCAAGTGAAGGAGTTCAAGTACCTCGGGGGTCTTGTTCGCGAGTGTGGGGAAGATGAAGTGTGAGTTTGGCCGGAGAGTGGGCGGTACTGTACTCGCTCTATCGCTCCGTTGTAACAAAAAGAGAGCTGAGCCGGAGGGCAAAGCTCTCGATCTACCGGTCAATCTTCGTTCCTACCCTCACCTATGGTCATGTTGGAAGGGTCATGACCAAAAGAACTCGGTCACGGGTACAAGCGGCCAAAATGGGTTTCTTCAGGGGAGTGGCTGGCGTCCCCCTTAGAGATAAGGTGAGACGCTCAGCCAACCGTGAGGAGCTCGGAGTGGAGCCGCTGCTCCTTTGGGTTGAAAGGAGCCAGTTGAGGTGGTTCTGGCATCTGGTTAGGACGCCCTCTGCGATCCCTCAGTCGGAGCTGGTAGATGTGGCCCGGGAAAGGGAAGTTTGGGGGAACTGTTGCCCCCTTACGCGACCCCGGATAAGTGGTTGATGATGAATGAATATGTATATTAGAATCCTTTCTGTCTTATGAATTGAATGTACTGGACATATTTTATTTTGTTCATTCATGTGTTCATGTTCAGGCAGCTATTGCTATTTGAATA
This sequence comes from Gasterosteus aculeatus, assembly GCF_964276395.1. Classification (NCBI taxonomy): domain Eukaryota; kingdom Metazoa; phylum Chordata; class Actinopteri; order Perciformes; family Gasterosteidae; genus Gasterosteus; species Gasterosteus aculeatus. The sequence goes on along the minus strand of NC_135702.1, from coordinate 6,634,153 downwards.
GCTGGTGAAACTAAGGTTAAAAGTCTGTACACTTTATAGCATAGAATTAATACTCGGTAGGCTAAAAAGCAAGATCTGGCTTTTGTATATGTATGTAGCCATGATCATGCAAGTGTGAACTGCATTTCCTGTGTGAGGACATGAGGCGCGAAAAAGCACCTGCATGGGTGAGACTTGTTAAGTGTTTGTTAGTGGATGTGCATCTCGCTGGAATACAGATCGTTTTTTTTTTTACATGTGAGACACCAGTGTTGAATTCAGTATAGTTCTGATTTTTGCACCTTGTTTGTTGCAGGTGACAGTGTTCGTCTACAGTGATCTGATGCTGGTGACACGAGAAGATGAGCCAGGCCGGTGTAACGTCCTTCAGAGTCCCCTGTTCCTCCGGCAGCTGAGGCTCCAGGACGGTGTGTGCGCTTTAACAAATCCCTCATTTTTGTTCTTAGGTGTCCGAGATGTGGATTATTATGCTGCCACAAATCTATTTAAAAGTCAAAAAACTACACGAAATGGAGCCAACGTGCATCATGTAAATACACTGTATTTCCAAACAGTCTTATCTGTTACCGTGTTAAACCACATTTGCCTCCCAATTTTATAGTTCAATACAAACTATAAGACGGAAGTGCAACACCCAAACACACAGATTGCACAACTATAAATAAACACACAGTGCTGTGATGACAGCGATATTTTTGGTTGAGCTTAACCAAAGGATATTTAGGGAAAGACCAGCCGGGTTCCTGTTACTTTGTCTTTTTATTTCACCTCTTTGTAAACAACCATCTCCTCTAGCAATATGGAGAGAATAGCTTGGCCATCTGCAGCACATAGAGCTCTGGGCAAGTCAAATAAATAGGGCTCCTTCACAATATCTGTGTTTAGAGAAGATAATGGCACTGAATTAACAGAATAAGTGGGGTAAGAGATTGTCTGCTTCGTCCCCCAGATTAATGACTTATGCCCAGTAATGGCAACGTTGTGTTCAGGTCAGTAGTTTTAAATTAAAGCCAATTTAACCCAATTAAATTAATTCTCAATATGCCAGGATAGGATAAGGTTTCTCCCATTGCCCAACACTTCAGGAAATGTAATAACATATTTCCTATGTTCAGTCCATACTTACATAGCTCCAATGTACACATACTTTCTGCCTTATTAGTATATAATGACTTGTAAGCATATCCGCTGAGTCAAACTATTTTCAACAGAAGTTTAAAATACTCAATATTGTATACTATATTGATATATTACTTGCACATAAACAAACAGGAATATATAAGAACTGTTTACCATCTGATGAACACTCGTTTTCAAATCGGTTGGCCTGAGCTGCTCAGCCCTCCCCACAGACATAGCTGGCCTCCTTCGAGCCACTTCTGACCTCCACCCTTCACCCAAACAATCGGGAGAGCACCAGGGTGGGGATACAGTAGGCTTTGTATGTGTGTGTTTCATGATGGGACACACACACACACACACACACATTTTCTACCCTGCTGGCTGTCATTGTTATTTTGCTTCGGCGGCGTCACTCAGGAAAGAGGCGCCAGAGGATTGTGTTTGTTTCAGCAAGGGTGTGTGTGTGTGTGTGTGTGTGTGTGTGCGTGTGCGTGCGTGCGTGCGTGTGCGTATGTGCGTGCGTGCATCTAACGACCCAGTACGAGTTCAACACAGGAGCTTTCCTGTGTTCCTGTCATCCTGATACCAGGTCGAGGAGCGTGGGAAACATTGAGAGTTGTATTTAACACGCATAAAACCCAGCTTACCGTTTGACAGGTTAAATATTTGTGATACTGAACTGAGTAAGAAGACGTCTCCCACCAGGCCATCGACATGACCTTATCACGCCTTCTGTTGGCTACTGCTCCATAGACACGGGACCGTTAAAACTAAAATGCTCTGCTAAATGTTACATTGGGAAAGTTATCAAATAGCTGCAGAGCAAGTTGTTACTGTTCTACTTTGTTGCCGTTTGTCCTCAAGTGAGACAGGAAGTGGTTCTGAGGGACAGGGGTTTACCAAAATGACTACACCTCTGACACATCGGAAGGCCTCTACTATCAGAAAATACTTACATGTAAGATTATACTTTTTAGAACAAATATGTAAATTTGTTTTTTTTGGAAAATATGGACGCGTCAGGGAACGTTTCCATTCTTTAAGTTCAAACTAACACAGACTCATGCCGTGAAAGGCTGTGGAGAGTAAGACATGCAACAGTGACCTCTGCTGTCGACGATGAAAAAGAACCCCTTCCTGTTCAGCCGAGTAAGCTTACAGACCAAACCGGCCAGGAGCCGCCTGCGGGGGCTGCTGTCTGCTGGCGGTGGTCGGGGAGAAGAGGGAGGGGCTTGAGGTCACGGTTATGAGATGAACACATTTCGGCTCCTTCACGCTAGACACGTGCAAGATACACATATACAGATTTGTATACACTTTTTTTGTGGAAAAACTGGATTGGTGTTGTTAGTCTGGCTACGCAACCCTAACCCTAACCCTTTTTTTTGCAATATTTGCAATCACTTCTGAGAAAGCATACAGGGAAGATTACATTCAGTTAGTTCCTTGCTCTTTCTTGCAATTGACAAACTACCATATATCAGCGGACGTACTATGATGCAATGCTTTTCCCCATCAGACTTTTAGGGGAGCAAACTCGATCACAAATTATACATATAGTATTATTGTAGGGCCAGAATAGGGCCAGTTACTCTTTAAATTGGCTTCCTAATTTAGGTTGTGGGTCATAGACCGATGGATAAATACTCCTCTATTGCAATGTAACATGGATTCAGGGCTCGGGGAGAATGGAGGTATGTAGGTATAAACGGATGATCCTTAATTAGTTTTAATCTCACCCATGCCAAACCGCTCTTCAATGTAATATTCAGTGTCACTCAGAATATTACCTTGTGTGTACACTTAGGACTGTGTGAGTGTATAATTGAGTGCATGTGTGTCTGTGGGTGTGTGTGTCTCGCAGGGGGAAGGGGGCTCAGTCGATTAAAACCATTTATCTTGACTCCCAACCCACAGGCTTGTCTTACAGAGAACTACTTCTGTGAATTATGGGTGTATGCCTATGAGGCTGACCTAAAGTAAAAGCCTTCCGTCAATAAAAGTATTCTGGCGAGATCATAATTGGAAATCAAAGACGCTTCGTTGTGTACAAAAAGGAAGTGAGTGGAAATGAAACACAGGAAACGTGGTTGCGTGGTACGTAACATTAAAGCCTTTGCTTCTTTGTTTACAGACTACGCTGAAGAGTTGAGATTCTACCTTATCCACATGACCGAGGTAAGAGAAAGGCTTGTTTTTGTGTGTGTTTGAGGGTCTAATGTGATCCGCAGGGGCAATCGACTCCAGAGGAAATCACATTAAAGGGACGTGGATTAGCAGAGAGCTTCTTTAATGGAAACGTCTTTTCTCCATGTGTCCTCTGACTCCCACACTGTATTTGTTTATGATGCTTTTTTTTATATATAAATCGCACCAAAGAAGCACATTCTGTAAATATTATTATTTTGAAAATGCGTTCAGGTATAAAATAATCCTCAATGTAAATAAGGCCGTGGTACAATGTGGCCCAAAGATTGTTGTAATAATATTCATCCTTTCTTCCATCTGCTGTCACACCTCGCAGGCTGTCATTTCTAGATGAAAGGGATTAGGTGTTATAATTAATATTTTATCGCGGTTTTCACCAGTTATTCTTACACTGGCTTATTGAAATGGCACAGCTGTATGAAAAAAATATACAGCCACAACTGAACTCTGAGGGTATTAAAACATGTTTTTAGCACAAGGCAAGTTCACACACAGCAAGTTTAGAGACGGGTTGGCTGTTTTCCAGTCGTCTTCCATATTGTTATGTTCTCCTGGCAGCCCCTGCTGCAATTAATGAGTAAGTTTAGCAGGTGATGGTCATTGTTTGCCCTCCCCCATCTCTTCAGCGTCCCCCCCCCTCCCCCTTTCCACTGCTTAAATTCTAAAGATGTGTTTTGTTGTTGGCCAACAAGGTAGAGACAAACATTTTGAGTGGAAGCTGAATTAATATTCCCTATTTTTAGTCCCAAATACGGGGGTTATGAGGGATTGATACCTTAAGTACTCTCCATAGCCTCCTTGATACTCAACAATGGAAGCTATAACCATCAACTCCTAATACAACTTGTGAATCTGCGCAGCTCATACAGTTCTGCCCTAAGATACAGAGCAAAGGATTGTGGTTTTCTGGCCCACAGGAAACCATTTATTGAAATGGGAGCTTTTAAATGCCTGGATAGCTACGAGAGCCTGTTTTTACCCATCCGGCCATTTTGACTCTTCTGCAATTTCTTGCAACTGCAAATGTCTGCTTGTGTGGATAATCTTTTTACTGAGCAGATATAAACCCCAACCCTTTCTGCTGCACACACACACATTGTTGCGCTACTTTTTCCTTCGAAATCTGCTGCATAACCTCATTAGCGGCTTATGAATATTTCAAAGGGCCTTTTTTTCAGAAATTCCAGACAGAATGAGACAGGCCTGATGTCTATTCCGCCAGGCTGGAAAAGAGGAAGGAAAAGGCTCCAATATTATTCTATCTATCCAATTAGGTGGTGTATATAAATAGAAAACCTTACGTAAGGCAGCCAATGAGAGAAATTGAGAGACTTTAAGTGAGTTACAGGCAGATTTGGGGTTTTATCCGACACGAAACAAGCGTTTGCTAGTTCAGCTCAAGTTAAATGGTCTTCGCTGCAGTGACTTTTATACACTATCATACTTCTTAATCCTGTACGTTTTCGCACGCATTTGTTTACATTGTTTGATTGCTATTTGTGTTTGCCCTTGGAGGGTATTTGAGTCCTGCAGCACAAAAGATTACATAAATGCATATGTGAGAGTATAAAAGAGTAAATAAGAGTATATGACCAAATAATTCTCTTATTGGCAGACCAGAGTGATTGCAGAGGAGACCAGAGACAGTTTGACGTCGGTTCTCTAGAAGAATAAGTCAGCTGTGGCTCTCAAAATGCCAAACTAGTGCAGCATATCCGCTTGCGAACAGACAAGGTAAACAGAGTAACAGCAAATAGAGCGTGTGTGCATTTTTCCCCCAGTTAAGATTTACTTTGCTCAGCCTCGTTCATCTTTCCATCTTGACAGATTCTGCCCACACACACACACACACACACACACACACACACACACTAAATGTGCAGTCATCTATTGTATTTGAAATACCTGTCAGCAGTTAATTTCATACCTCAGAGAGCAAACGGTAGCCATAACCGAAAGCTGCCCTATGGCTCTTATCTCTCAATGGTGATGTAGGAGATGCTTCTCTTCCCGCGGATACAGCTTATACCCAAAGTCAGTGTGAGCAGCTGCCAAACGGCTGCAGTGCTCATTTATCTTCAAGTGATGACAGAGTTACAGAGTGGTTGACCTTCTAGTCCTGCTCGTAGGACATGCAGTTGTGTGGACGGACCAAAGGATGAAAGAGAAGGAGAGCGGAAAAGAGCAGTCGAGAGGCAGGCTCACTTTTAAGTGATCCTGTCCCTCTCCGCTTCTGTGTGTGTGTGTGTGTGTGTGTGTGTGTGTTGTTCACAGAAAAAAGAAATCTGTATTATGTGATGGATGTATTGAACTGCTCTTTCTAGTCTGTCTCTGCAAAGGTCACACGCACACACACACAGAGAAGTGGGGAGACGTATTGTCCCAATCTATGCTAACTTAAAAGACGTTAGCATTGATTGTGGAAGGAAAAATAGAAGTGAGGGATGAAAATCTCTCTCCTTTCCTCTTCCAATTGGGACGCCGTCACAGTCCGCTCCCCTCCTTTTGTCTGCTCCTGCCCTTCTCCTCCATCACTGGAGGTCATTCTATTTTAGGGCTCGCTCAAAACGGTACTGATCTAACCCAGATTTACATGTGAAACTGTGTGTGTGTCGGTGTGTGTCGTTGTGGGGGGGGGGGGTTGAAATTGTGTTTCTCGAAAGTTGAGGGCGTGCGTAAGTGTGTCAGTGACGCAGGAAGAGAGCAGGCAAGAAAGCCTTGTGTAGGTAAACCAAAAACACAGACGGCGAGGAGACAGTGGCGCGGCGTGCCATCATCGCGCATCGGAGTGAATCGAGGTCATCGCAGAGTCGTCATGGGCAACTTGGCGGACCGGGTCGGGCCTAAGAAAAGGTTCATTAGGGAGGCGAACTCTCTACAGAAGCACCTGCTGTCTGACAGCGGAGACGTAAGTCCTACTGATTGACGGGTGGGCTTGGCGGAGCATTCGCACGCCGTAGACGAGGGGACATGTGTCGTTCTCGCTGTGCGGCTGCATGATACGACGAGAACAGAAACGGTCGCGGTGTTTTTGTAGCTTGATAAGAAAAAAAAGAAATCCATTGAAAGAATGGTTCTTACTGTCTTGAGTGGGATAGAAAAGTTATTTGCATACAGGCAGGCTGGACATTATGTCAGATGTATATTTTAAATATTTGTGGCACTGAGGTGACTTTGATCTTTCCAAAGCGATCTTATGTGCTAGTGCTGATTTTGGACAGTACCAAAATGTGCTGCTTTCACGTGCTTCTGATCATGGTTCCTGTGTTGATGTGTAAATTTCTCAGTGAAAGCTGAGTATTCCAATAACTGCCTGTTCACTTATTAATCACATTTCACCTCAGTTGTCAATGTAGCCGCGAGACACAATGCAGGGATCACTAAACAGTCATCAGCATAAGATCACAACTAATCTCTTCCCACTGGTCAGTAGTCACGAACAGTTTCAGGCTGGAAACGAATCACCTTTAGTGCACTTGAAACAACGCAGAGGATGCGGTGGATGAGAAGAGATGAGACGACAGGCAGCAAACGCAGAGCATTAAAGCCCGACTAGGTGACAAACCAGCGCGAGGGCCTGCGTGCATCGTCCTCTGTGGTCAAGCTGTGCACACAAATGAGTCGCCTATTTAAACGGGGGGTAAAAGTTTGCGGTGATCTCTGTTGCGCAGGCTGACGTCAAGGTGACTTTCTTCGACGAGGTAAACAATTGTGCATTTGATTACTTTGAGAGAAGACTCCATGTTGAGGCTTTTTTGGGAGGAACAAGACTTCTCCAACATATTTCCCTTGGTGTTAAATGTCTGTGTGTGTATGACACAGTCTACGTTTCTGAGTTAATCCCTACGTTCAGGCACATCATTGACTGCGTGACGTAGGGTGAAGGCCGGCTGTGAATGATACGCACACAGGGGCGTTCGTCAGCATAATACTCAATTTATGGTCGCCATGCACGACATCGCCATGTCGTTTTGGCCCCCGTAACTTGAAAGGTGACTTTGCGTTCTGTCTGATTTGACACACCAGCGGAGATTGGCGGCAGTGCAGTGACAGGGGCAATACGTCTGATTATCGTCACCTAAAGAGCTCCATCTTTGCAGCGTGATTGCATTGAGATCTACGACCGCCAACAACTTCAGTGATGAAAGAATTCTCCTGAGCTGCACCAAACTGTGGTTTGCCACTCTAATCTGTCAAGTGCAGGAAAAATGGTAACCAGCATCTGAATTATTCATTTTCTTTTACTAATAGATCTCACGTTTTCATAGGTGTATATTTACCAACAGTATTTAACAAAGTTTACCACATTAAACTCGTATGATGAGCACTAATGAATACGTTTAGCCCCAGCTAAATCTAAAAGTCACACACTGAATGCAAACTATGTGCGTTGACCTGAATACTGAGATCAGATAGGTATTCGGTGTAGACACATACCCAAAGCTCAGCTATCCACTGCATCCCTTAAAGAAAGCACCAAAGGATTGACGAATGCACTGATTCTGTAAAGGTCATGACGAAGAAAACCAACAACAACGGGGAAAAAAATCATGCACAACTAATTAAAGCTACTATTAAAAATAGGCAGTGACTGAGGAAACTTTTTGCAAACAGTATAGGAGTTCAGAAAAGCTCCCCTTGGCAGCGTCATGTGCTTATCATCCTCCCCGGTGGCTAATGGAAGCTCCACGGGCCAACGGCTCCAGCTTACATGCTCTTTTCATGGCTGCTTCGTCCGAGCAAACCACAGAAGAGCTCTCAGCTGGAAACCACAGAAAACAAACTAGAAATAGATGAAAGAGTGTGGGAAAGCCGCCAAGTTGGGAGACATTCCATTTTTTCTTTTCTCGTGGAACATAAATCGTGCATTTGTTTGTCTGTGTGGTTAAATGTATTGACAGTTAGTAATCCTAAACCTAAACCTTGTTTTTAACACATTTTGCACTATATTGTTTATTGTTTCCAACTGGAGTGGAAAGGAACACACTCAAACCCAGCTATTTATTTTTGGTTATATAAACTCCCAGGTTTAGGGATGACAGTCATGAGACAGTTATGCAGGAGTATCCGACTTGGCCTCCATTACTCTGAACTTTACAGACCTTCTGATTCCGTCACACGTATGAATGGGATCCTTGTTTCTACAAAATGTTGTGCGTGCCAGGAGATTTTGCAATATTTCACAGCATAAGAGCAGAAGCTTTAACCTGCTTTTTGTCCTACAGGAAAGTTTTAGCGGCCGATGTCGATATTTACTTTAAGTAATCCCTATTGTAACAAAAGTCAGCCAGCTGCTTAAGCGTCACAAATACATTGAAAACAAATCAATTTCTATCGTCGGATATCTTGGTTCTTATCATGCTTAAATATCCTGCAAAAACAGCCTTAAAAGATCTATGAAAGGGACTATTTCAATGCAGTAATTCAATCATTTTGTAAAGTTTGCCTAATTGCTAGAGTTAGCTAAAAATATTAACGCTAAATTGGAAGCTACAGCCAGCAGTGGATTAGTTTATCTTCAGCATGAAGCATAAAGTCATGAGCATAAAGTCATGAGCATAAAGTCCATTGGCAAAAAAACAACCAAAAATGAATTGCCTTGCTTAGTCGGTTCCAAAAAACAAAATAACAAGTTGTCCACTGAAGCCTGGAAGCATCATGACCACTCCAGGGAGTCCCCACTCACTTTGAGAAATACTGTGGTATTTAACTCCTTCAAGTCTGTCAGATAATCTCAACCAATCAGCTGGTAGCTGCTTCATATTTAGCACACAGAAAGAAACCTCCAAATGAAAACAAATGAGTGTGTTTTATAAGTGTCAACATGGTAAACATTGATGCTTTACATGCAATCTTTTCCACATGGAAACCCCCCCACTATAATTGGCTCATTAGTAGCCAGCCGTGTGATAATATGAAGCCGGCATGCCCATGTATTAGTATTAGGTGAATTAGCTGTCACTGAAACCATGCTAACCTGTGCGGAGTCAGGTGAGCCGTGTTGACAGCAGACCAATGACACACTGAATGCGCGTCTGCCAGATGGCTCAGGGGGAGGACTTTAACCAGGGAGCACTTTAAACAATCTGATTAAGGGGAAATGCGGCCTGTATTTTTAGCCACTCCATGGCAGGCCAGTGGCCATTCATTGAATTTTGTTTCATTAGCTCCCATGTTTATCTCTTGGATGGGTAGATTTTATAAACGGGGATGAACCAGTAGAAGCGACCGTAAGCATTAGCTTTTTTAGCTAATATAGTTCCTTATGTCATTTTATAAACAAGGTAAATAGTACCTCTATTATTCCAATAATAAGGGGCTTTATTTAGGACAGGACGTGGCGGCCTAAGCTGAAAAATTTAAATTTGTCCTGGACACGGGTAATTTATGTTTTCCAGCGCTCTGTTACTGGCCGGATGCTGTTAAATGCCAAGAAAGAATGTGACTTTAGCATGAAAATCCCCAAAGAGCTGCTTCCACAAAGTCAGGGGGATTCCAGCGGATTCCTTTCAAAACAATCCGAATATTAAAGACGATTCGGTCCCAACGTGAATATGATGTAGATTATTAAATTGCAATGAATGTGATTTTAAAGTAACTGGTAATTTTTCTTTAACCGTGAAAGAAAAACAAACACACTCAATGTGTCACAGAAGTAGTGCTCCAGACTAAGAGACAGCTGCTCCTGCAGCGTTGCAGTATCGAGAGCTCCATCTGGCTCCGCGAACTAAGTGTCAACAGTTCTCTCATTCGCCGGCATGACTGATTATTTCAACCGATGCAATGCAATGCAATGCGCAAGTCACTGTCCGGCTAACTATCCTAGATGGATGCTTTAACGCAGAGTTAAGCAGCGCAAACATGTGGAACAATGGTAAACAAGAGAGAACAGGAACATACACAAATAAATCCTCATTTTCTTGCAAAGCATCAAGCAACTCATTTAGAAGATATTATGTATGCTGTTCGTACTCACAATGAGAGTGGCCTCTTTGTTTCTCTACAACTGCCATCATCTGTTATTACTCTCTTAATTCTCCTCCTTCTTTCCTTATTAAAAACAAAATGTGCCGTATTAGTGGACTACAGTATGTGTGGGCCTTACATTGACACACCTAGACTGAAGAAACATGCAGGTGCATGCATGCCTCTGGGCCCCTGGACTGCTCCATGGTTGATGGGATTTCTCTAAAAATAAATCTGTCATTTGCATTTTAAATTTTGTTTGTGTGTGCTTGCGTGCCTGTGTGTGTGTGCGTGTGTGTTGTCTACTGGAAGGTGTTGCGTTACATGCCTGTTTCATTTCTGGAATTAACAAGTGTCAGTAGCATCACATGATTGAATTTGAGTTGGCTTGTGTTGTGACCATTTTTATTTTATTTTATACAAATTCAGATTGCATCTCGACTTAGTGATTGCATAAGTACTGTTGCTTTGCTGTCGCTAGGCAACCGGGGAATCAAATGATGTAAACTCACCAGCTAATGCCTAGGCTAAGTAAAGAAAAAAAATATGTCAATTAAAATGTTAAAATGTCATTTCAATCTTCATTCTTGATCGGATGATGAAGCAAAAGTCAAGTTATTAGCAGAATTCATTCAGGTCATATCGGAACCACGAGTGTCTTTGATGTTGAGATATTTTACAGGCTAATTGAAAACCGATCCTGCTGCTTTGTCGTGCTGATGCCCTCGCTGCTTTACTCTCAGTGGTTTGAAGAGGTTTGCTGACCTTTACTGACCCGTAGAGAAATAATCTTGAAAAAAATTGACATTCTCACTGGCAGCAATATCATAAGCGCCTGCCTATCCCGGCTGGTTGTTTACGTTGAAGTGTTCAACCATGCGTGTGCATTTGTTTCATATATTACGGCCTCTGTTGCGCCCTTATAGACTTGGATACAGTCCGAATGACGGATACAAAAGAACATCGACATTGATTTCTGTCTGTTCAGACAAAGCCCCGATCTCATCACCTTGCGCTGCAATTGAAAATAGTCACGCTCCATTGGCTTTTACAATACCAGCCGCTGCTCTATCTTGTTTTTGTCTTTTTTTTCCCTCCCCTTTTCTGAGTATTTTACTGTTGTTTTTCCAATATGCAAAATATACTTACGAAGGAAAAGAGAAAAAAACTAAATAATATGTTCCGCTTCTCCTTAATAGTCAACGCTTCTGCCTGCAGTACATTCTATGCTGCATCAAAACAAAGCTGTCTAGACATCGATGCCATCAATGCAGACTTTAATGCCCTTTAACCTGCATTAGCGTCACTAACACTGACAAGGCTTTATCCACCAAACGTCCTTTGCCATTCTAACCTACAACAGCAGCATCCCCATCATCAGCACGACATTGAGTGACATTGAAATCGACAGCCAGTCTTATAGATGGCAACACAACATGTCACGCAGCCAGGGAACAGTCACAGAAAGTAGCATCGTGATTCACCACTGACCCGGGCGGTGAGCGCCAAGGAGAGCCCAGAGGACTCCAGTTGATCTCCCAAGACTTGCACAAAGTGGAAAGTTCCTATTTATAGCCTGACTCCTGCTCAAAAATGTCAGGATACAAATGTTTTTCCCCGACACCGCCGGAAGCAAAGCAACCCAGGTAGATGGGAATTCAAATCAAATTGGAAAGCAAAGACATGGCAAATGCACTCGTGAGTCGTGCACAAAAGGCTCCTTTCATTTTGTTCTTTAATCAGAGAAGCACAGAATAACAACAATATTCAAGCGAAGATGCAGAAATGTGGATCAGAGCAGTTGTGAGTGTTTATGTTTGAGTGCAATGATGACTTGGGTAAAAACTTGTTAGTTAGCACCCTGAGAACCACAGATTTTATGTTATCATGATAAAATGCAATTACGTGACCATATTGTTAAATACATATGTATGTTTATGAAACCAGTGTAAACAGAATGAACCCCAGACTTAAAATTACACTGACCGGGACAACATGTTCATATCCTAGATATCATACTCCCACTGGCGCTCTAAAGGAAATGTCCTCCTTTAAGAGGTCTTCTGGGAAGCCAAATTAAAATTTTGAGCAAAGAATCCACATAAGTGCGTTTTGTGTACTATATAAAGGATCCATGTGGGCTGTCATTTATCAAAAGTGCATCGCTAGGATCATGACCAAAAACCCAAAAGACCCATTAAACTAATGGAGATTTAATCTGGACATCAGTGAGATCAAATACAGATTCGGGATGTTCTGAAGAGTCAGCCGAGGGACATTCATGTCCTTTTTTCAGTGAAAGGCTATTTGATCAAGCTCGGCCAAGTCTAAGTTAACCGCTGCGTGTTAAATATTTATTCTCCTATATTTCCCAGCAGCGGTGTATTGATTCGAGCTCTTTTAAGAGTGCCATCTTGCCATCGGTCAGGTAATCGTTTTGTCAGCATATCAGATTCTGCCTGAAGTGGATACCAGCCCATTATCCAATTTCACTAATGCTAGCGCCTTTACCACTTTACAGTCCGTGGTGTCCTGAAGACAAAGTTCAGATGACAACTGCAAACACACAACATACTCATAGGCTGGGACACGCACACACAGTAGTACCGCACCTCTGACACTGTACTGACGCTGCAGAGTTTGATTCATTCTTTTGCATTCATAGTTTTTAGTCCAATCCTCCGATGTGCGCTCCTGTGCTCTCCCCATCTGTAATCCTTTCACCGCCGGAGATCAGGAGACATCTCTTCTTCTCTCCTTTGACAGTAGATGCCTAATTGCCTGCTGTCTCCCCCCTCTCTCTCTCTCTCTCCCCCTCTCTAGAAGTGCGACTGCTTGCTCAGCCTCGAAGCCTATTCAGCGGACCAGAAGCGCCGCGTGTGTCAGTGTCTGAAGGACAACATTGACAAGCAGCTCCAGCTTCACAGGAGGGAGCCTTCCTTTCCGCATTTTGAACAGGTACGCCGCATGGACACGCACTTCCACCAGCATTACCAATTTGGTTGTATGACAGAGATAAATCCGTAAACACTTGGGACACATGGGAAGGCATAGATTTGTGCAAGCCCCCCATTAGAGATACCCCGTGAACACCACGCGCACACGCACGTTCCTGCACCGCACACAACCACCGTTACGACTTTCCACTTAGCGCTTACAGTTCTTAAAGACAAGTTTAATGCTGCCTTTTATCCAGCTGGATTGGAGTAGTTCCCCTGCTTTATTAGAGTGTCAGCTCAGTGCATACTAAGCCCTGCTTGCTTTTTTTCACGCCAAAAAAAGGGACATTTGATTGCAAAAGCAGGCTTCTGTTACTGCTCTCTATCTCTTTCTCTTTAATTATCTCTCTCTCTGTTACAATTCACAATACAGCGGTGATTGTATACAAACGACATATTAAGATACAAATTCTCGTAATTCTTGAGCGTAATTGAGGGTTGTGTTTACTTTCTGCTTCTGTCTGACTTCACAAGTTCCAACAGTCGTTAGTTATGGCTAACATACTCTGTGTTTGGTCTCTACCAACCCTTGTTATAAACATGCTGGCTGTTAAGTTGCTAAATGCTGCACTATGTAGTAGTAAACCCTATATGCTGTTTCGAGATGTGAACCAAAACAGTTCATTTTCATGGCGAAAAAACAAATCTTGGGTAAGCTGCAAGTTGCTAAAACATTCCGTAGAGCTAAGGGAAATGGATAATGATTCTCCTGCACCTCTGGGGGAAAATCACATTTGTAGGCACGCTTTAGTGTTTTGCAAATATTCAAATGGATCCAATCCAATTGAGTTTAATCCCCTACTTGTGAGGAAACACAATGGCGGAGCATGGAGCTGTAACGGATACGCAGTGACTGATCTTTAAGTTCTCACCGGGCTCAATAGCTTGCCCTGATTAGGAGGGTGGCTGCAGGGAATGAGATGACTTTAGCCCAATTTGGTCATTTTGAGCATCACCTAGTTCACCATGTTCTCTCATGCAATTAGTTTTTTTTTTCTTTCTGAAAGATATGAGTGACTTCCAATCCTGTTTCTACTAGATTTCTTTGTGTAGAACGGTACTTAGTTCTTAGGTTCTTAATTCTTTACCTCTTTCATTTGGGATGAACGGACAAGACCGAAGATTCATGCCATCCGTTTCAAAGCCGTCCAGCCCACATCATTTGAGTTCAGCTGAATGGTGATTAAAAGGGTTAAATAGATTTGCGTGCTTACGCCACACTTGTTGTACATCAGCGGTTCATTTCATCAGCACATGAAAGAGAGAAAGAGAGCGAGGGACCAGCCGCCAGTGATTCATGCCTTTCTCCCTCTGCACGTGTGTGCGTTTCCATGTTTATGCTTTTCTATTTTTGCCGACACGGTTCATTCAAAACGATACCTGATGAGACTGTATTACTTATTATTTTGTGTAAATGTCCAAGAATTCCATAGTTCATAGGCTACTGTAGTTTAGGATACTTTAAGGTGAACTCTCTCTCTCTCACACACGCACACACACACACACACACACACACACACACACACACACACTGCAGTGATCAATACATACTGCATGGAAAGCATGCTAAATCACTTAAGTCAATGCCATTTACCCAAACTCTATTGACTGGACGGTTATATATATCAGTAAACCCCTGATTGATTGCTTCAATTTTAATTAGTATTTAAGTCATGAAATAATCCTCAAAGGATATTTCCTTGGC
The DNA here is from genome assembly GCF_964276395.1 of Gasterosteus aculeatus. Lineage (NCBI taxonomy): Eukaryota > Metazoa > Chordata > Actinopteri > Perciformes > Gasterosteidae > Gasterosteus > Gasterosteus aculeatus. The sequence continues at coordinate 6,619,153 of NC_135702.1, read as the reverse complement.
CCACATGATGAAGCTTTCATATTAAAGCTGAAGCTGTTTTATTTTGACAGTGAGTCCCATTGGAGCTGTTGGGCGTGCCTGCCTCCTTAGACACAGGCCACACAGTCCGGCACGCGCTTTTGGAAATGTAAAATACACACCTCACATGTTGTTATTGTTTAGTAGAAACCACAAGCTAAGTACATAAAAAAAAAAAAAAAAAGTAATGTCAATATAATGACCCTAGTTTCCAGACGACGTATAACATATTGCACATAGTTAACACGAGAAAAAGTTACACAGCTTATTATAAATAAAGTATAATAATATTTGGGCATGGTATTAAAAAATAATTTAAATGAACTGATGGCAGATTTAGCTGTTTTCTTATTCCCTATCGCTCTTTCAATGTGGACACACGTGTTTCTCTTTTGATGTTTTATTGCAGCAGTTTGACGTACCTCTTAATGCTCTTTGTGCGTGAGCGTTCATTTATAAAAGAGCCGTATTTGAAACGTGAGTGTGGACCCTAAACGTGCTCCCGTTTGTTGTGCGTCACGTAAATTGTAAGATTATGCACTCACAAGTGTGTGTGTGTCCTGTGGAGCTATTCCTGTTTCCTTCTCCATGCACCTGTTAGAATCGCTCACTGTCATTTCTTATCAAATAATAATAAAAAACGGCCTCCCGGAGGCAAGAGAATACACGCTTAATCATTCTACATCCAGACGAATTAGATCACTCTTGATTGAATTTCTCCAGAGTACCTTAGAGGCAAATAGTTTGTATTCAGTCAACTCCTGATGTGTTTAATCGTATGCAAATCAAGTTGTCGAGTACTGGAGATGTGAGGATAATTTAATTAGTGGTGTTCCATCTGTTGCACGTCAGGCTTTAAAACTAAATGTCTTGTCTATTTCATCTTGGAAGTTTCCTTTGGCTATCTCCATATTGGCAAAGGAAAGGAGGACACATTCCTGTAGACAGACATTTGTGGGTCACGTCCCTCCACAGACAACCACTGCATTAGACGTACCCTTAGAAGAAAACAAATGCACATCAATATCTCAATCAAATGATTATACATCTACCACAGCGTCCCCATGACAGATATGACGGTAATCATCTGCCCCCTTATTCATGCTGCTTCCGCAATCATTAGTTTGTTGTTTCGTTACTGCCGATTCAACGCGACCACTTAGTGAATAGAGTGTAGCCAGTGAGTTAGAATCGCCCATTTGCCCTGTGTCACAAAACGGCATTTGTTGTCTCCACACAAAGCCGATTAACTGCAAACTTAGCTGAAGCCTCCACTTTACTCGAGAGTTGTGTTCAAGTGTGCCGAGAGAGAACCTACCCGACACAATCGCACCCATTCTACCTGCCGGTGTTGTTTAGTCCATTCATGTTTTTCCAGCACACGGGTGTCAGTGTTGTTGTCAGCAGCTGGCCCCGTTTCTCCCGAGTCCCCGAGCACTTTGAATGCCTCCCGTTTGAAACATTTGGATGCGAGCCCATTTTACTTGGAGATTCTTCTAATCCTGCAGTTCCTCTGAGCATTATGGGACTTTGCCAGTTTCTATTTTGTGCAGAGATTATTTTAAAGTCAGCAGATGTTTACTGCATTATTAGAGGCGATTGTTTACGACAAACCCGACTGATGCTTCGCTTTGTTTCTGGCTGTTTCGCTCTGAGTGCCGTGAAAGAAAGGACGACAGGATACCACAAAAGGTCTTAATATCAGAACAAAGGGGATGAGATGCAGATGAGACTTCGAAGAAAAAAACAGTACTCTCGGTAATTTAGTCAGCCACTTTTTTTTTTGCTTTTGGCACTACATTTATTTTTGGTGTTATCGTTTCTCCCACACGGTTTGCTTTTGGCCCTGCAACTAAAAGCTGCAGAGCAAAAACATCAAATTTGAACTTGACCTTTGAGTTCTTTAATAGTGTGATCCTAAAGTAGATCCTAGCTGCTCTTTCTACAATTTACGCTAAACTAATAATCTATAATCTATATACAACCCTTTTATTTGTTTCCGTACTCATTGTACAGCCCCACATCCATTAACAGCCTGTTAAGCTTCCGTGTAAAGCTTCCGCTAGGTTCTAGTGTGGGCTGCATTAGCCACTAGGCTGCTGGAAACTTCACACACACACACACTCACCCTAAAATTGGAATAAAGGGAGAAATGGCTGCTTTGAAAATCACAACAGCACTTCATCACACACAGTTTTCAGTGAGCAATGCTGGCACTCCTCTGAGTCACAGTCAGAAGGGAAAAGCTGCATAAATCTTCCATAGGGAGCATTGGCTCTCTTGCTGAGTGCAAGAAAAGATGGCTGCTGCTAATGAAGAAAGTGTGTCTGTGGCGGTGCGGCTGCAGCTTGTTCTGTTCTCTCTCCGGCTGTCTCTCTTCACATTTATGAGAATCTGTTTAAGCTGCTGAGGTGGTTATTACACAGCATTAAGTTGACTCACTAAGAACGAGGACTCTCGTTCACTCCCACTCTTTGGCCTCACTTGTCAAACTGTTTATTTACGATATATTTAAAGACAGGGACGGTCTCTTCTCTTCGAGGGTGGTCTCTTCTTCTCTTACTGACTATGCTACTATGTCTCTCCATGTCATTCTAACTCAATCGTTGATCCTCAAAGCCGTGGACGGACAGGAAGTGTCTTTGAATATGCATCTTTTTGGGGAGCATATCTCACTACGAGGGCACACTGAATCTTAAGCAGCAACACAAAATAAGTACAAGAAAATAAGCTGATTGCTCTCCGCAGTTCAGGGATTTATTACAAAACTGAATTATTCATTCACATTTCCATCATTTTTACGAAGGCCCACACATGCACACACACACGCACACACATGCTTTTTGTGGCAATGTCATCCATGAAAGTAAGTCAGAATTGTTGAATGCTCCAGTTGATATTTAGCAGCACTAAAATAAGTCGAATGTTACTATAAAATATTTCCCCCACCATCGAGAATGTAGATTTAAGATTTGATATTCCCTGAATTCTTCTCACAAAAGGAAATTTATTTCTACAAAACAATTTCTTTTGTTGATAAAAGCAAAGGTGCTTTACAAAGTACAAAATCCAAAAAAACAAAAAAGAAGTCAGTGCACTTATCCTGAGAAATATACTTACTGTTGTAGACCTCAATGGCAATCAGACAACTGCTTTGGAAGAGATCATGAGCCACAAATCTGAAGACAACTACGGCTTTGACATTTACTGGATCTCAACGAGAACAGGATCGGTCATGTGATTCAGCAAGACTTTGCAGGATAGAGAAAGTGTACTAGAAATAATGACCGTAATATGAGACAGTAGTGACATGATGCAATGTCACAGGTTTTCAAGCTCAGGGTTAAAGCGAAAGAGGCTCTTTCTCACCTGTTACCCCACCGCAAGTAGGACATTACAAAAAATACATATGCAAATAGTTACATGTCTAAAAACCATGAAAGCAAATGTCAAATATCCTCATGTTGAGTCAAATATGGGCGACTTCTGCGCAGTCACGTGACTCTAATTTCTCTCGCTCTCTTTATTTCCCCTCAACAGACACACATTTTCCCCTTCAGTGTCTCCAATAAGACACGGATGAATTACATCCGTCATGTCTTTGCCTTTGTCTTTTCTTAACTCGCACACACAAACAAACGCATAAACAGCACGCTGTAGGCTACTGTTGGAATGTATTGTCCTTTTAAAATGCGCCCTCCACATTTAGTGCTGGTTCAAAAACACGAGCATAGGGAAGTTAGGAATTATTTTCTTTTAGATGTTTATTAAACGAGAGCTCTGGCTACAGAGTAATTTGCTGGTTAGAGAGATTGTCCTTCAGGTCTAAAGTGTATCACATGTTTTTTTTAAATTTAAAAGATAAAAAGTGTCAAAGATTTGAAGTAAATTAGTAAAGCAAAAAAGCTCTCCACCTCCACCTTTTGCCTGTGTGTTGTATCCAGTGTTGGATATCCATTAATGTGCTACAGTAACCTTTCAGGTGTTTTCTGTATGCGACTGAAACAAACTACTTTAACAGACGACTCGGAAATATTGAGTACAGGATATTTGTTATTTTGGTTTGATTCCTCATTTGACTCTGAGCATGTGAAAAGATTACCAGAAAAAAATAAGCCTACTCTCCCTTTTTGTTTTTCTTTTCTCTTCCTTATGTTATAAATTATAATCAAAAAGGATCTCCTTCCCTTCCAATTCTCTTGCAGAATTCTCTAGTGCTACTATGCAGTTCTCTTCCTTTGGTCTGTGTCCATCTTTATCACCATGTGTTTAATACCAGGGTTCCCTGTGTCTCTGTCAGTTACACAAACACACACACACACACACACACACACACACACACAGCTCAATGTTATTCATTGTGGCCTTTAGTTTAGGATTAATTCCCTTGGCTCTCTTTAAACATTAATGATTTCCCTTTGATGGAGTGATGTTTAGCTTTATTTCAGCCCGCCTTTAACTATTCATAACTGTGCTACATAACGGCAATCGTGCATCAGCGCAGGAGCTCGAATGGATGAGAACCGAGCAGACTTGGTCCTGAGAAGGTACAGCCGAGCATGAAATCCATTCGCTGTTAAATTGAATAATGCGCATTCTTAACTAACAAAAAAAGACGTCTGCTCCACTGAGTATGCAATGGAGCTGGGATAACAGTTCAATTTTTAAACAGCAGCGCTTCTTTCTTTTTTTTTCTTTTTTTACAGTTTTGATTAATATAATTGATTAATGACAGTTGGGAGAGCCCCAACAAAAAAATACCACCAACTGTTTGCCTTGAGTTGTTGATCATTACTTTACTGGCGAATACCTGCAGCCGGACGGCGAGGTAGACAGCGGTCTGTGCAGTGTAATTGACAAGGTTTAAAATAGCTATTTCAAAAGCCCAGTATTTATTAGCACTTGATATGATTAGATAAGACGTATAGCTTACATGGCCCCCCTGAGGCCTGATGCAGACACATGGTCATTGTAACAGACAGGGGTGTGTGTGTGTGTGTGTGTGTGTGTGTGTGTGTGTGTGTGTGTGTGTGTGTGTGTGTTATTAGGTGTGACAGAAATGGCTCTTAGCATCCTTCTCTTTGATAGGTTTGTATTTGGTGCTTTGATTTGCAACGGAGCAACTTCTAAAAATAGCATAGAGGGAGAGAGAGCTAGAGAGGGAGGGAGGGGGAGAGAGAGGGAGAAAGAGAGGACAATGACTGCTTGGGTCTGCAGACTTAGTTGTATTTGATCTTTCCATTTTAAATATCCCCACTTTTTACCCTCACACCCGTTTTCTCTCCCTTATTCCCTCTTTCTTCATTTCCTGTCCTTCACTGACCCCCCCCCCCTCACCCACAGCCCCACTCCCTCTCCCCGCTCTCTTTTGCTCCTTTGCTCACACATTAACGCTCACGTTGTTACCGAGCTCGGGGAGAAGCCGGGACCGCAGCAACAAAGACGAGACAGAGAACAAGAGGAGGAGAAATTGAAATACTCGTACAAGCCGAAAAACGGACAGGAAGACAAAACAAGAAAAAAAAAAAAGAATAGATCCCATATGGTCACATTGGATTAGCAGCTTGTCTCTATTCGCGCTGCACAAGTGATTTGTCTGTGTGTGTGTGTGTGTGTGTGTGTGTGTGTGTGTGTGCCATTCTTTGTCGTACTCTTGGACACCAACCAATGACAACACACTCAAGCCGTCAGCACACCACGCGTCCAGATGCCCATGTCTAAGGTAATGTGTTGCTGTCTCCTGCTCTGGTGTGAAGGTCAAACCGAGAGTTCTATCTGGATACTTCAGGTTGTGTCTCTACAGTTGCGATTACTCTGTTTGTGTGTGTGTGTGTGTGTGTGTGTGTGTTCTTCCTTTTGCTCTAAATATGCTGTAAATATCTGCGTGTGTGGGGATCCACTGTCTTTAGGTTGTGTGTGAATGGTAACGATAATAATGTCACAACTATTTTGCATTGGTTACATTTAAATAACCAAAGACGTGTTGGAGGTTTTAGTTCCTGTATTCCTGCTTCAGATGAGCGTGGACGTTTTCTCCCTGCTCCCGTTTTCTGAATGAGATTTGTATAGTATCGGTAGAAAAAAATAAATCGGACATAAGTTCGGGAGAAATACTTCGCTGGTGTGGTTGATCCCTCAGTGAACCGGGGTTCATGTCGCTCCATCGGCAGGAAACTAAGAAGACCTGGAGGCCTTATTTTTTACTTCAGTGTCTCTTCACGCATGCAATTGAATAATTGGAGAAGCTCCACAACCGCTCAAGTTGAATCCGTATCGGTGTAATTGCCGCCAAGACATCTGCGTTCACCTCTCTTTTTTTCTTCTTTGCAGTAATTGGCAGAGCTGTTACCTGCGTTAAACGACCCCATGCTGTTTTGTGTTGGACATCTACCCCTTGAAGGGTATCGTTAGTGGCGGACAGCCGTTGACCCGTGTACAGAGGCAGCAGCTGTGTGTGTCTCCTGCCTTTCATTGTCAACTGTTCCTTGTCACACTTTGAGGAGAGAAAAAAAAAAGAAACCGTCCCTGATCTAGCATTCACAGGCTTTGAGAGTGCTGAGAAAAAGGTTAAAGAATAGCAGAGGGAGAGAGAGACACGTTGTTAAAATAATCACTCAGTTACAGGTCGTTTGTTTATCTACGAAACTCAATAGATTCCATTCAAACAATATGCTAAAAGGTTTCCTTTTTTTTATATTCATTTAATGTTGGATGGTTTCTGCTTCATTTGTTTAAACCGATGACTTCACAGCCGCATTTTGTGTGTGTGTGTGTGTGTGTGTGTGTGTCGGAGCACTGGGCGTGTGTTAAAACCCAATACACGTGTTCGTTAGCGTGTTTGCGTGTGTGTGTTTGTTTACAATGGACATGTGTCCACTGTGGGCTTTTCTGCCTTAACGTCTTGAGGGAGGCTGTGCAGGGACGCAAATGGATGCAGATGTCAGACAATATTTACAGACACACACACACGCATCTTCAATCACGGAGACCAGTGATTATGTTCGACGGACATACGCACGTCTTCCCCTCTGGGCTCGCGCTGCTCATGTGTCTCTTATCATTATCGCTATCTCCTCCTTTCCTCTCCCTCTTTCCTTCCCACTCGTTTGTGCAGCATGGGAGTCTACCTCCTTAGCCTGTTGGTCTCTCCCCCCTCCTCTCTCTCTCTCTCTCTCTCTGTCTCTCTCTCTGTGTGTGTGTGTGCACAGTTCAGTTGGCCTAGCCCACACTCACAGAATCACCCATACCAGCCCGGCTATCCAGCCACAAACACTCACTAACAGTTTGACAGAGGAAGTAGGCCACTTTAATGGGGATCTGTGGAGTGCTCGTGTCTGCCTTTGGGGGATTGTAACCTGGATCGGCTTCCTATTGCCAGGTAGGGTTTGCGTACCATCACTTTGTTAATCGTCTTTGGACTAAATGTTATGTTATGTGGTTTTATAGTGCTTTTCTCATGTCTTTGGGTAAAACAGGTTGTTAAGAGTATCCATGTGCTCGGTGGGAGTTACTGGTATATTGTGCTGCTGGAGGACAGGGAGTGGTTGAGACGTAGGGAGAGAAAAACGAGACGGAGAGATGGGAGGAAAGATAGAAAAAAGCAATAAAAGCGCATTTATCACAGGGCATCTCTATGCTCATATGAGGAGTTTGGTGCCTGTCTTTGTTTTATCCTCCCTCTACCTCTCCATTCACTTATTTCCTTTCCTCGCATATAGCTTTAATAGCTCCGCTTTAACATAATTAGCCCTGTAATATCTCCTCCCTCTTAGTAAACAAGAGTCCTGGACAGCATTCTCCAAACAGATTGTTTACAACCTCCATTTGGCAATTCTATTCCACTGGTTTCGTCTCTGGCCGCGTGCCAGTGGCATCATGCAGCCCTCCGCATGGCTGGGGAGTCGTAGGGTGAGAAACAGGGAGACTGAGAGAGCCGAGCGCATAGGGAGATAGCCATTAAAATAGACCGAGAGCTAAATGTGATAGAGAGTGCAAGAGAGAGAACAACAGGAAGCACACGGGGGAAAATTGCTTTTCTCTATTCCTCATGAGAGGAATTGTTGAGTTTTTATCTTCTTGGAAGGAGAGAGAGAGAATGGGGGTGTGCACTTCATGTCTCTGCATGTTATAAATGGGGAGATGATCAATAATACAGTTTAAGCAACTGTGAGCTATTGTTTAAATGAAGGTGGGGAAAAGAAGTTTAAGATTTTTTTAAAGTAATAAATGTCTAACATTTTCCCCCTCAACCTCAATCTTACTGCTCTCCTTGATCAATAGCTGAGTGTCTATCACACACACACACACACACACACACACACACACACACACACACACACACACACAGAAGGCTAAATGTGATTTATCAGCTGGTGTTACACCGCTAGCAAACCCCAGCTTGAACAGATGAGACTTTTTGTTTATTTCATGACCTGTGGAAAAAAAAACAATGTCATCTTAAGCGCTTGTGACAAAAACAATTAGGAAACAAAAGGAATCAAAAGCCCGTCCTCTCACGCACACGTACACACGTCTCTCTCTGCTCTTTCCACAAAGGTCTTTGGGTCTCCAGTCGTTTTCACTGCTCACATTGTCTTCGGCAGCCTGGCGTCACAGGGCACGTTACGTAAATGACATTTCCCCTCCGAACCCTCAGCGTCCATCAATACTGCCTTTGCGTCTTCGCATGCGTCTCTCACGCACACCCCAGGAAACGGCGACCTCGTCCCTCGTCTCTCCCCGGTCCCGCCGTGATGGCCTGTGTCTGCTTTACTGGGAGAGAATCAATCTGGTTTCCTGGAAAGTTTGCCGAGGACTGTCCGTGCACCCGTGTTGCTCTGTAAATGAGATTGCAGCGTGATGTTTAAGACTTGAACACTCGTATGTACAAAACTACGTCATCAGCTTTCAGTTCGAGGTGAATTCGCAGTATTATTGAGCACATATGTACTTACGTTTTATGAGGATAGCGATTCCAGTAGTTTACTTTGTGGCCTAAAGCATTTGTATTACTCTGAAGCCGTAGTCTTGGTTCAGTTAAAAAGATTTAGCCCACTTTTATGTCCGCTTGTCCTTTTTTTGGGAGGGGGGGGGTTTCCTTTGATCACCAGACCTTTTTTTCACTTGTTCCCTCGCCCTCCTTTCAATTTTCATTTTTCTTTCTCCTTACCTCTTGGCCCGATCACAATGAAGAGGTCTGACAGATAAACGACTATTACCCGCCTCATCGCTCGCCTCTTAGTGAAATCGAGGGCATTGCGGCGCATGTAATGAGGTCATTCAGAGATGGATCATCTATATGGTCTGGTCCCTTAACGAGTAAATGCTATTACACCAACAATAATGTCTCTTAAGTTTTTTCTGACCGCAGATTGTTCTGGAAGGTGCATGTAAAAACACGCTTGATATATATTTGGTTGGCCTGGACATTGGCCGGACGCACACAGACCGATAATCTCAAAGCCGGCCTTTGTGTCAGTCCTACACACACTTTTCACAGAAGCAGCAAACATCAGGATGATTAACATCTCAGATACTGCATGACAAAACCTACATATACGCCTCTTCCAAATGAGATAGGACACATGCGTCTTTCGTGATAAATGGCCTGTGCTTGCTGGGAGGTAGAAATGAACCATGTGACTTGTGTTTATGTAACAACGTGTGACGTGGGATGGAGCAAATGGCTTGACTTAGGCAAATACACTCAGAAATACACCCTGATTGTTCCACTCATTTCATAAAAATGCAGTGCTGCTCTTCTAAAAAACTGGTTAATCTACGTCAGGTGTAAATCTAACTTTTATCTAAAAAATACCTTATGTAAAAGTGATACTATTTAATATTAAGTATTTGGTTTTCTGTAAATATACATATTGGACCATTCAGAAGACATTACATTACATATGAGTACTACTTCCCTTCAAAATAAGATAACATACATATAAAATACTACCTGCATGTTTGACATATATGAATAATAACAGTCCAACAATATAATATCACATAATATAGATAGTCTTCTGCATAATAAGTAATTTTATTTTTAAATGTGCGAATGTGCCTTGGGGTATTTGTATACTGGATTAGTGCTTTGGTTTTCTGTGAAGAATGCAGTTTCTGCTTGCTTGTAACAGTAGTGCTAATTGAGTTGATGTATTTAGTTTGGAAGTGGACACGGCAAGTGTAATTGTGGAAACGATTAGTATTGCACTGAGTAAAGTAACGGGGCGGGGGGGGGGGGGGGAGTACAATCAATCACTCAATCAATAACTAATCTTTAATGCAACATATTACTTAAAATAAACCAGGAGGCAGGAAATTAAACAGAAAAGCGAGCGAGGAGGAGGAAAGGAAGGAAAGGGATAAAGATGAACGATGGCGCCATGAAGATGAGAAGCCGGAGGGGGTGGAGAGCAGCGACGATGACAGAGTTCATAGGTAAATCTCTCGCTTTTGGAGAACGCACAGCACAGCTGCTCCCTTGGAATGGGTCTCATATTGCCATGGCAACCGTGGGACAGAGTTCACATAATTGTTCCTGGGTGACTGTCCACAACTGTGTGTTTCCTATTGCTTCAGCCATATGAGAATATGGCGACCGTCACAATTTTAGACCTTCAGAATAAGAGTATTTTTTTTGGCAAATGAAGGTCGTCGTTGTCATTATTTTCTTTTCTTAAATTAGATTTTTTTTGGTATAAAGGATTTCAGGGTATCCACTGATCACACCTGCCCCCCCCACCCCCCCACCCCCCTGGTGACACGGTTACACCAAATATGAATCATGTCATTTGGTAGGTGTCACTGGTAGGTGTGAATTCATTTCTTCATATGATGCACAGTATATCTCGGTGAAGGCAGGAAATAGGGTTGAGGGTAGCTTCCTTCCAGGTCCATTTGACTCCAAAAACTAATAAGCATAAATAAGTATTTAACATCCGTGCATATGTGGCATATGCCTGTGCTCAAACGAGTCAGTGTCCACATAACCTTTGACATTAAATAGTTTTATTTTTTGTAACTAAGCTGCAAAACCCACAAAATGATCCTATTAAACATTTTTGTGATTTTTGTGTGATGTAATCTTTGAACCCCTCTGAAGCCCAAACATTAAATTGCTGGTGGCGCTAGTTTCCAAGTCATGTAATCCCCTCAGTGATTCATCATGAGTATGATTCCTCCTCCAGAGATAATGAATGCCATTACAAAATTGGGCATTTTGCATTTGTGTTACAGAGACAGTAGACATCTGAAACAAAAAGAGAAAAGAAGGGGTATGACAAAGGCCACTGGACTTTTGCACTTAAAGGATGTCATTAAATGTGTAAAATTACTGTACGGGAATTTCACCTGGACTTGCAAATACTGTATAGCGGAAAAATGTGACTCTAGCCACTATGTTTGCCTTCTGGGCTTTAACATAATTAACTGGCATAATCTCTGAAATGATGAAGCATAACTTTAATTTAACAAACGCATGCAGTTAGCTGGTCAACGAGGCATTAAATCACATCTTCTCGTTCAACTGAATCCAATCTTTTTTTCTGTCACAAACAAATGTGTGTTTGAAAACTCATTTTTTGCACAATTTGTTCATTATTCTCGGTAGTGTCTGTTTGAAATGTTGCCTGGCAGGCACCGTGTTAGGTGTGTAATTGATTATTTATTTATTAGATTATTGTGAAACCTTTTACTAGGAAGCAGGATTTGTGGGTTAGCGAGGAAGCAGGTTAAACCCTGGGTTTTCACTCTAACGACATTGGTCCACTTCTTGACGCAGCCTAACCAGCTGCAGAGCAGGTTATGTGTGAGATACATTATGTACAACGGCACCAGCTACAGACCAATCAAAGCACGGTGCGCTACACAAATACGACAATGTTAAAGTTATAATCTGGACTAAAAGCAACACGGTTTTAACTGAGAGAGGAAAGTACTGGACCGCCAGCCCAAAAACCTTTTTGATCCTCAAATGACCTATATATCACTAAAATAATAAAACAGCATTATATATATATATATATATATATATATATATATATATATATATATATTATCTTTATCTATTTATATCTGACATTCACTGTATTCGTGTCAGCTTCTCATGCTGCAGTTTGACAGGTTGGAGTCGTGCGCTAACTGTCTGGTAGACTTTATGCATTACCTTGTGTTACTCTCCTGGCAGGTGATTCAAAATTAAAGTAGGACTTCTTACCTGCTTTGAATCATTCATGCTGGTCTTTTATTTACTCCCAAGTCAATTTCACCCAGCTTGGGTTGCAGCTGCATCATTATGCCCAAACTTGTCATTCAAGCCATAACTTCCCCTCCCAGAAGGCGATTTGTTTCGTATCTTCTATTCTGGACTGATTATATATCCAAGCAACATATTTACTTAACAGACCCGACCCCAGATAAGCGGTTGACAATGAGATGAGATGGAATGAACAAAAACATATATGAATATAGGCAGAACTATTTGCTCCTAAATTATGATGAGGATTTTAGAAGCCTTTCGATTTACACATTCACACACTCATGAGTTTTTCACATTATTCACCTTTTCTCTATTCAATCATAAACCAAACATCCCACTCCCCATTTTAGCGCTGGTTTGGTTTTCTTGCTTAATTCAGGTGGTGCAAGAGACTGTATTAGGGCTGAATCATTGCTGATCTTGAGCCGTATTTAAATATGTTTGTATATTGCATATGTATATGTGTCGTACTAGCATGTAAACACGCATATAAGCCTCAGCATTTTACCCATTAGCTTGAATATACTCATTCATCCAGGCTTTAAAAGTGCTGGTGATGATGTAATGGTAATAATGGGGAAAATGTCTTAAAGAGGAAGCCTGGTGATGTCCGTTGTTTTCACATCTCCAGATTAAACATGAGGACAGGCTTGAAAGACGGGGGGGTCTATTTGAAGCGGCTTGAGTTGTGTGTTTGGGTTTCTGTGTGCACGCGTCGACTGTACAGAGTGTAAGGAGAAATAAATGTATCTGACAGGACAGGTGGCTCCATTGTGTCTCAAGCCATAAATTCAACAGCCACGGTTTTACGTATGTAGGACAGGGAAAGAGAGATGAAGATCAGCAAGAAATGTGAAAAAAGAAAAACGGTTTGTGCGCACATAAACGTAATCCAGATATAAAGAATAATTGTCTATCACATATTTTTCATAGTGTCATAAAACATCTAAAATCATAATTTTTCTGGCCAGCCTGATCTTAATGGACAAATTAAGATGAAGAAAGGAAGGGCAAAAAGGGATAAAATGCTGAGGCTGTACTTCCACCTTCCTCCTTTCATCGTATACGGACCCCTCATGCACTCAGTGCATCAGTAAGAAGCCCTGATGTCTCGGTTGTAACACTATGAACCATTTAGATAGGATCACAGGCGGGTTAAGAGGGGGTTAGAAGAGAAAATGAGAGGTCTGGATCACCTTGGGGCAGTTGTATGTTTCCTTGAACATCAAAACAAGTCAAATAAATATTTATAGCCCAGAGTCTCAGAGGACATCACAGTAGCAGCACTGGAAAGATGTTCTGAATAACCCTAAAAGTGTTTCTCAAAGACAAAAAGTTTAATAGACGGAGAGATTTTCCCACTATGACCCCGAAAATCAGTTTGCATGTATTTGATTGGGTTGGTCAATATAATAAGTGTTTTTTTAATGGCCAGATTTGCAGATAGTTTCATTGTGTGTACATTAAAAATAACTGGGCTCAGATCAGAACCTTGAGGCGCTCCACCGCCCATGTAAAGAGAATATCAAGCCTTCTGTAGGTTGATCCTACTGCAAGTCCGCCTGACTCAAGTCATTTGCAGACTTCATAAATTCAAAGGGTTGGAGAAAAGTTTAATCGGGAACACGGTATCCGCGAGACTTGATGTGAGCTACACAAGTACACAAACAGCTTGTTCAATTTCACTGTCTGAGAGGAGGTTGCATTATCTCCAATTAGAGCGGAGCGTCTTGTGACTGCAGGTCGTCATCATGGGTTAACTTGACCAGCACAATGAGGCCCTTCACCACACTGACTTCAGACTTGAAGAAGATAGAATTGCCTTTGTTAACAGAGCTGAGGACTTATTAGCTGAGGATATTATAAATACACTCATGAGCATAGCTAGTAATAAGATACAAGATTTTGAAGATTCAGACGATTTAGTTTACAGCAGTTTATTTTCATGGTTCATATAAGTGTTCAAAATTCAAGTCAGATTTCTATGTTCATGTCCACATTATAAACAAATGATAACGAAACATTCCCCCAACTCAAACTGTTTGCGTCCCATTTAATGCTGCGTACAGAGTGAGCTCAAGATTCTCTTTCTGTTCAGTGAAAATAATAAAGCAGTCATCACCTCTTTGCTCTATTTCACAAAAATGACACATCAAACCCATTTAATCTTTGATCTCTACTTATCTTTGCCATCTATTTTACCCATTGCTCCTAATTATTAGTTAGTTAGATTAGTCTGTCTTTGGTCATCTTTCCAGTGAGATGTGTTTCTACACAAACCGTGCAGACTGATTGAAGGACGCCGTTCTACCCAGTGCATCAAAAAGTGTTCAATCCTTAGTGTGTGACGACTTGTGGCTCGGGTTTGATTGAATACAGCAACTTTACCGTTTGAACACGTTCTTCTCAAGATAACACCATCAAGGCCACTTATTCTAGTTGTGGTCTTTGATTGAACTGTCAAATGATTATTTTATTTGAAAATGTAAAACCTTGTAGTCTCCACACGTATTAAATGGGATTGTCTGATTTTCATGCAGGGTTTCTTTTGTTTTTGTTTGTCTTTTTATAACCTCTAACCCACTCACATTGGACCTGTTTGTTTGAATCAATGCATCATATCAATATTTATTCATATGGTTTCTTCATGTTGTCATTTGATCCATGTTTACTAGAGTAGAGCGTCTGCAACATGGTCATAAGGTTATAGATGACTTTGTGTATTTTAATTCAAAGCCTCTTGAACCCATGTGCTTGGGGACATATATATTATCATCCACTAATGCCACTGTATACTAAAAACGTGTAAGTAGTAATCAAGCTTGTGTTATTTTTGAAAATAAAACAGTTGCCAGCAAAATTAGATTAAATGGAAAAGTTTGGTGCATAACTTTATAAACAGTTCCACAATCCAGGCTTTCACATTCAGCAACTTGGCGATTTTTAGTCCAACTTGAAATACAATTCTGTAGGTTTGAACAATTTCAGCCCACTCAGAATGCATTTTTAATGATCCACCCACTGAGGGCTGTGCGTGCGCCGATAGGTTAAAGCGGAATTTAAAACATTTTGGGAGGAAATTAACGCTAAAAGCGGAGAGACTGAGGATCGGCGTGCTGTGTTTCGCCACACGTGCACATTTGCGTCTGACGTGCGATATCGTGTTTAGCCTCCTGAAGGGAATGATGGCAGTGGAGGGCTTGTTTGGTCGTTCGGGATGAATATGAATCGTCGGTTTGTTTAAGTGACAGCAGATTGGTGAACAGATGGGTGACTCGGACATTGTAGCAGTAATCTCATCAATTTCTTCAAGAGTATTTCTTGTGTCTCCGTTGAGCCGTGTTTGTTGGACAGAATCGGCTCCGGCGTGATAATGGAACCGCCAACACAACACCCCTTTGAAACAAGTTGAACTCACTGGCCCTGATGCAATGTGGTTTCTAGCGGTTCAGTCTGTTGTCAGTCTTATGAGAAAAAAAACGAGATACAGCTTGTTTTAATGGCCTGGAGGGAGGTGGGGGGAGTGGAGGGGGCCACACAACCACAACCTGGTGTCTGATGCCATGCTTGTCGAACTTCCAGTCGGGAAAGACTCCATGCCATCAATTTACACTGTGACCTTCTGCACAGACATAAACGTCATCTGCTCTGCTCCTGGCTCGATGACGGGGGTTATTTCAAAAACCAAATTCAATGACTGCTAATGAAATAGTTGTGATAACTGGATTTTCTCGTGGCAGCACAGTGAATCTCAATCATGCCGCGTTAAACTTGTTCGATTTACGTACATGCCGTGCGTCAATAGTCCCAAAGGTTTTAACCGGTTGCTCTCTTCCTGCCTCTGTTCCCTTCGCTAGATGTTGGAGCCCAACGTGGAAGACCCTTCCTGTGAACTGGGCGGAGTCGGCGGAGACCGTGGCGGCGTGTGCCTCCACCTGCCCCCCCGCAGCTCAGAAGGTGAGGACAGCAGCCTGTACCCCTCCAGTCCCTCGGAGCCCCTAACCCTGGGCAGCCCTCACCCCTCGGATCCTCTCACCCCTCTGGACGACATCTACATGCCCCTCGGGGGTCTGCTGGGATCCGAGGAGCGACACAAGGTGCCTCCCACGCCACCTCCTTCCACAGAGGGCGAGGATTGGAGGAGCATGGAGGGCAACGAGATGGAGATGTGGAAAGAGGCGAGTACTTTGGAGTACCGGAGAGGGGAAGAGGAGGACGATGGGGCCAGCAGGAAGAGTGCTGGTAGCGAGGGGGATGACAAAGAAGAAGAAGAAGGGGGTGATGAGGAGCGAGCGAGGCACAAAGAGGAGGCCAACCTCAACCTGGCGGTGTCGAACGCGGATGAGGACAACGCCTCGGAGCCGCTGGACACCAACGCCCCCCCCTCCTCCTCCTCCTCCTCCTCATTCGTCATCCCCGAGCTGCGCCTCGATCGCTCCTTCAGTGCCGACGCCCTCTCCTCGCCCAACACCGACGAAGAAGAGTACGACGAAGAGGAGGACGAAGACGAGGAGTCCGAAGAGGAGGAGGAGGACGAGGAGGACGACAGCGACGACGCCTACCTGCAGCGCAGCGACAGCAAGCGGCGCAGCATGGTGGAGGGGGCCACCTGCGAGAAGCACGGAGGGGGCGGCCTCAGTGTGCAGAATTCCCTCCGCCGGCGCACACACAGCGAAGGGAGCCTCCTGCAAGACCCCCGCTCGCCATGCTTCACCTCCGACAACGCCATCAACTGCCTGGAGGCCGGGGGCGGGCACCACAAGGGCGGCTGGACGCTGCCGTCCCCTAAGACCCTGAAGAAAGAGCTGACCAAGAACGGAGGCTCCATGCATCAGCTGTGTATGCTGTTCTCTGGGAGGAAGGTAAGCAGTGAACACTGAAATAACAACATGAGTCGGGCATGAATGAGAAAGAAAAAAAAAACACACACACGCCAAAGGTAGGATTCGATCCGAGACAGAGCTCATTGTATTTACAGTCAATCTTACATTTAAAGAAAAATGTATAATACAGACTTTTGTGTCTCATCGCCAATGCGTCAGCGGGCCTGATCCGACAGCTGAGCTCTGTAAGAAGGGTGACATCGAGTGGTAAAAGAGAGCAAGTACACAAGAATCCTACGAGTCACTGAAGTCCGCGTGAATCTAATGGAAAAGACAACGGCCAGTGTGTTTTAACTAAGGTTGTATACAGGACAGTCTATGAATTTACAATATAAGTAATATTAACTGCACAAGAAAAGGCACTGAGCCTCAATTGCTTTTATATAAAGCTTTCAAACAAAAGCTCCCGCTGCACTGCACAATTCATGCACTTCTCACTTAGAGGACATAAAAAACATCCCAAAACATGACACGAAAAACAAAACAAAGACACTAACGACTGAACACACCAGCTAGTAATCAACCATCCCTGCTTTCTCTTCACAAGGAAGCATAAGTATATTTACGCCTACATCAATACATCAATCATGTATGTGTGTAGTCAAAGTACACACATACATGATTGATGACTTTACATACAGCTTATGCTGTAAAGTACTTGTTGGCTGAGTGTGCAGTCTGAAAGTAGAGAGTTTTATTTGAAGAGAGCTTCAGAGACGGATTCTTGTCATCAGGTACAAGAAGCTTCCGTGCACTTATCACTAAGAGTCTCATATAAAAGAGGAAATAGTCCTTGTATATGTTTTCTGGGTGACTTTGACTGAGCCGTTCATTCCAGAGCAGGTAGTAGTTGTTCTAGTTGTCCAACAGAGGGGGCTTGGTCCCCACCCAAGCGAGCTCTTTTCTCACTTCACTCTGGCCGAGGCTGAGCAAGGCATCATGGTTGAAGAATCAAACCAGCGTTTAATGTTGTTTTCTTACAATCTGTCAAGTGTTATTGTGCTGTGACTGGAACGCCAACCTGTACCGTAGCTTGAACTGCACGCCCGTCACAGCAGTATGCATTTGGTGATGGGCCTCACAAAAAGGAGGAAATAGAAAAGGGTACCAGAGCTCCACCTACTACGCCCATAGAGCTACTGACACACAAACGACACGTGTGATCGAGTGCTCACTCTGTCATGGTTTCATCCGTCCCTCCTTCCACGGCTCTGTCAGCGCACACGGTAGCCTTAAATGGCAGTGTGTGAGCCGTGCAGAGGAGGAATGCAGTAGGCAGACCTGGAGCCTGTTGGTCTTGGCAGATTCGAGGGGACTTTTACTACCTTTTGGCGTCGGAGACTCTTTTTCCACCGTTATCCAAAGTGATTTGTCACCCCCCCCCTTCCCACCTCCTCATTCGTAAATCTTGTGCAGAAACATCCAGGTGCAGAAACAGAGTGTGTGAGTGTGTGTACAAACACATCTTCAAAGTGTATGAATTTGCTAATATTTAGTTCATACAAGAAGCTCTTAAAACTTTGTGGCTCTGGCTCTTTGTATTGTTGAAATTATGGTACAATTATCATCACTATGGATTTTATTCAGTCATCATGTCGACATTTATTGAAATGAACAATAAGCAAGACTTAGAAAAAATGCTTTAATGCAGGCCAAACAGCGAGGACACGTTTAACTATTTTCAACTCTTTTTGGATTGTGTTGAATTTATAAATAATAAATGAGTCCCTGATTTGACTGAGAGAGAGAAAGCAGAGGGTCTGAGCACAGTACCCCCCCCCCCCCCCCCCCCCCCCTACTCTTAAACTGTTTTTTTTCTTGCTAGGCAGTGTTTACTCTGGTCCCGTTTTTCTTCCGCTCTGCACCTTCTCCTCTCACTTGATGTCTTTAGTGTCTCTAGTATATTCAATGCAAGAAGAGCCAGAGACGGACAGAGAGCAGGACTCGAGGAATAATGTCACCTCGATCGCTGAAAACAAACTGTGTGATTCCTGTAATGGAAATGCCAAATGTGGTTCATTTGTTACTGTTGAAAATAAAGGTGTAAAGTGTTTCCTTAACCCAAAATACCTGCGTTGTTCAAGACTATATCTTTCATATTTGTTTAACATTTGGTCTTAAGATTTGTCCTTTCACACAACATGAATATTTAGCCTCATATAACAGACAAAGTCAGCAGTTTGGACGGGAAACGTTTTTTTGTTTGTCAAATTTGAGAAAACCCAACAAGTAACGCTCACAAGCGTGGGACAAACACAGAGCTGGGGTGCATGATATGGAAATAGATTAGAATGTATACGTACTTGAAAACAGGTGTGTTAACGGATATGGCTGCCAGTGCTTACGCACGCACGCACGCACACACACGCACACACACACACACACAAATGGAATTGACACCTGCGGGATCAATCCGAATGGTTGTAAAAAAAAACAGCCTTGTGACCAACGTTACCGCAGCGCTGTCTTACGGTTCTTGAGGTAAGGTGTTTTTTAACTGTGGAACGCGTGGAACATCTGCTTCTTTCCTTACGATACGATCTAGATGTGAAATGTGTAAAACTCTAGCTGGTTAAAGTTTTCACGTTTGAAAGTGGCAACAGGGAGATGAAGTTGGTCAAGATTGCTTGAGTAACATTCAGAATTCAGCACTGAAGAGCAATTTCCATTCAATGCACTGCACACAATAGCCCGTATATTATTTCTGATTAAAGCTGTAGGGCTACTGCACGTTTTAATTAATGTTTTAAAGTAAATTAAATATTGCTGCTTTTGCCTGGTTTAAAAGAAGAGTGAAAAAAAAGTGAAAATGATCTCCTGAGAAACCCAGCATCCGTTGTCCTCAAAGTTACATCCAAAATATCAAAACCGATTCCCTAACATGGAGCAAAGTAACAAGAATTCAGTTGTTTGACATCTGGCAAAATAATAATATTTATTTGACCTTATTAAGATATCCCTTAGAACAGCATATTACACATAGGGTGAAGTACACAAAAATGAGTTCAGAACAACATGTCCGTATCAGACCTTTGGAGTACTGTCCCACCTCTTTCCTGGAGAAGTTGGATAAACAGCTTGCTATTTTAGGCCTACGTAGAAAAATGTTTGAGTACTATCAAGTTATCCTCGAGTAGCTGAGCTTCACGTCTAGACTCCCATCGGTCGTCCAAGACATCATCTGCCTAACCTCACCTCAAGGAGTCATTTGAAATATGAAAATTGCACCACACATACTTAGTTTTTTAGTGAATGCATTGTGGAAACAATTTAAAGTGAATTGCTTTGGGCCTCAAGTGCTGTTCTGCTCGATTTATGATGTGTACACAATGTACACAATCAGCGTGTATCCTTTGGCCTTGTTTCTAAGTGAATGTTCTACTGTCTCGAAGGGACAAGGGGTCTCCAGGGTTCAAATCCATGAGAGATGCAGCCAGGCTGAGTATGTCCAGTGAAATACTAAATGGGTAACATGTAAATATTTACTGAGCAAACTGAACCAGCTTCCAGGACAGTCAACACAGGTTCCAGTCCACCCAAGGATATTCTGACAAAAATGCAAAGGAACTGTTTGTGGTGTTTTCCGTCACAGTTCACAATAAAATGACCATGTTTACCTCTCCATACGTATTTGTATGTCTGTCTGTTTGTGCATCCGTTTGTTTGTATAACTAGATACATTACACAGCCATACACAACCAAATAGTCCTCTAGAATTATCTTCCTGTTATCCCCCTCAACCCTCTCAATTTAAGTTATTTACAATCTCGGCTTAAACAGTCCCCAAACATTAAGATACAGGAAGTGAATGCACCTTTAAATCCCCACGCACAAGCACACGCTGCATTATATAGATAGTGTGAATAAAATTAAATAGATTGATCCTGTGGTAAAATTTGCCCTCCTTAGTTACTGTTGCTATGCTTGTTGGGCTTATGGATGTTGCACAGTGCACATGCTGTTGTTTTGCAGTTTGATTTAAGTACAAACAGCAGGCTTCTCATTTCTCACCGACAACGCCGTTTTTTAGTGTCTGTCGACGGCCGTCCGTTGATTTGATCAACTGTAGCGGGAAAACTTAAATTTCTCTGATCAAAAAGACAAGGAAATTAGGGAGAATGATTAGAGAGTTATTCTTGTGTGTAAAGCTCTGGCATTTTAGCAGGATAATTACTAAAATTGTGATTACATCGTCCATGCTCTAACCTAGCGTTGTTGGGATGCTTACTACAAACAATACATGGGATTTAGGATTTATTCTTCCACTTTTTCAAGACAGGAGGCTTTGAGGATGATGACCTACTTGGAATGAGGGATGGTTGGAGTTACAAATGAATACCAGGACAGAGCAGCTTAGCCTGAACACTGACATAGTAGCATCCACCACCACACAGAGTGCTCCAGATTCTTCTAATATAATCCGTTAAATAATTTAGTTATCTTATAATATTCTCCTTGGCTGTGGAAATGGCAATAGGTCACTGATCACGTTGGCGCAGATACGTTTTTTTTCTTTTTTGGTTAGCGTCCTTTTTGCTGAACAGGCACATTTGCAGAGATGTATCTTCTGACACACTGAGACGCGAACATCACATTTGCTCGGTTTGGAAATAGCTGGCCGTGCTGCATCTCTGCTTATTACATTTCTTCCTTCACCGCCAAAGGTCATGATGAAGTTAAACTATAATATACATTATTTATGTACTATAATGATCAGATTTGATGTTTGCATATAACGAGGGCCTATACATAGGATAGTTGAATAGTTGATTCCACTATCTAGAGTTTAATTAAAAGGCTTTTTAAATGCAAAGTGCTCAAATGGGGGCTATTTTCATCCGGAAATTAAATCTGTTGGTTTCAGCAAACTTACTAACTCGGGACATGAGAGTTCAAAACCTCCCACACAAATTCTTCTTTGCCAGGGAAGCTCTCACATGGCCAAATAACTCTGTATACCTGCATTCTTTCTATGCCCCATTAAGCTCCTAAAACACTCAACTCAAAGGGCTGAGATAGCGTTCCTTTTTCTAACGCGCTGTATATTGTATATTGTTTTTTTTATTGAGTGTGAAGGAGAGTGGGAACCTGCTGCTTCAATCCATTAACTCTGATATTCCTGTAATACGAGGCGAATGAGGGATGCGGCGGTCCCTGGCTCAGCATGACTCAAACGGAGATGATGACATAAACGTGACTAATGTAATAACTGAAAGGTGCCTTACGCGCAGCAGAGGGTTACATGCATACCGATTTAAGGGATAACGCAGCGGTTACTACCAGTAATCCCATGTCCTCAGTGACCTTTAAGTGGCAACGCTGCTCAGGGATTCCATGAGGCCTGATGGCCGGATGTCACTGCACTTATTAAGTGCAGTGGTGATGGTAAATGTGCTTTTACTTTGCTAGTCTGCTGACCACTCAAAGCGCTTTGACGCTAAATGTAATCCAACGTGCCCCCTTTCCCATCGGGACTATTTCACCATTTATACCCAATCAAAGTTTGGAGTATTTGGGGTACGCATCTACATAAACAGAGATCGAACCTCCGATCCTGCTACTGAGGGACTTCCGACCCACCTCGGTGCCCCACCATGTACACAGCCAGGACTTTGGAAGCTGTCAATGGTACAACAAAGCCCTCGGCTGAAGCCTAATCCAGGAGAGGATCCAGAAGGCCCCTAGCTTCCTAGCTACAACTGGCCTGTGTTTGAACGGAGGTGTTTACAGCGGCCGTTGCCATAGCAGTATTTTGGCTGATTTGGGAATCGGTTACATAAATGTAGACACACGCGTGCACAGAACACACAGGCACAAAACGCTCACACTTCTTAATCTTTCCATTGCAAGTGTTCGAAGATCCCGAGTGTGACTTGACAATAGATGATGTGCTTTGGATAAACACAGTGGTAGACAGGCCATATTTAACACGGAGAGAGTGGCTAAAGATCCAGCTTCAAACCAGACAAACAAGTGAAAGCTTTGCCCAAAATGTATGTTATCTTTTATTAACAGATTGATTGATTGAAGAGTCTTGAAAAATCCTGAGACCAGCGTTAGCAGTCGCTTTCAGTACCCGAAGTCAGCAATTCAACTTCTAAATGATCTTCCACCACCTATTTATAAAGCCTTTTGCTAGTTATTCAGCGTGGGAAGGATAGACAACATTTTATCCGAGTGCCGGTGTGTTCTGTCTCTGGAGTAAAAATTGTACATACAATAAGATAACGAGGACGCAATGTACTTTATCTTCGTGCCAGTCATGTGCTCCACATCAGCACGCCACCATTGGCTAGTTTTTTTAATTTTACACACACACTCTCACACACACACACACACACACACACACACACACACACACACACAGACAGAATCCCTCACACTCCACAGGTGGCAACAGTCAGGGTGAACAATGCTGGTGGGATGATGGGAGCTCACACGTTGTCCTCACAGGAAGGGAACAGGGTCAAGGGAACAGTGCGCCTTGGAGGCCGCGATAGGGAATAGTTCACTCCTTGCTGTTGGAATAAGGTGTGTGTTATGAAATAACACCTTAGTTGAACTTTAAATGTAGCAGTCACCTAAGGGATGTTGCTGCCAGCTGTTTCCTGCTGGGATTTAAAAACAAAATTGTTGTGTGTTCCAGAAACTTCGATTCAGTGGCATCAACCATAATCCCCTTTCAGTCCGCCAGCCTCATTGTGCCTGTCTGGAATTATTTTTAATAGTTCATTATAATTTATGGAATGAATAGTAGGAGCAGAATAAAACTTTGGCTTAAATACTATAAATAGTTCAAATGACGTTTTTAGGCCTAGTAAGTTATCTTCAAAAATGTGTTATTTGAGACAGTGGGAACTTCTCTAGAGCTTTTGTTTGGGACATTTTGTTCATTAAACAAGTGATAATTCCCTGGCTCTGCTTTGTGCTGTTTTTGTCTGAGGCTGAAATGATAATCCGCAAAAACATTTAGACTTTTAGAGGTTGTAGTCAAGTCCTTTTTATTTATTTTTTACCATACAATGGACTTTTTCTGCACGAAAAATGAATGATTCTGTGACAAACAAATGCACTTTAAAACCAATCCAGTGAGCCTTGTAGCTTCACACAGAAAGTCCAAGAAAATCTTCAATCTGGCCCGTCACTCCAAAAATAGAAGCCAAGTCCGATATATCATGACTGCTGTGTGGAGTCTACTTTGACTACGAGGTGAAGCACAACCTTGACACGAGCGCCTGTATTCCCCCGGCTGCCACGGCCGGACCCCCACTGGCAGCAATCCTCCCCATCCCTCCCGAATGCCACAGATCTCCTCCTCACATGGTGCTCTCCAAGAACTCCTTCAATTCCTGTGACTCATAATTGAGCAAAAGCAGAACGCTTTACCATTTTTCCTTTCTTCCCCGGCGGAGTTGTCGGGACGGACTGAATGGGAGTGGAATTTGTGGAGGGATTTGCAACCAGTCGAAATGTTGCAACATCAAGACAGTGTGACCATGTGACGGACGTCACTCGCATAAAATGTTCAAAAACAGAACTGCAATAAAGCACGAGCCGTGTGCATTTCTGGTGATGCGGGATATTCCACAGTGACGCACCCCCACCCTCGTAATGGGAAAATAATAGCAGCAATGTTGTGATAAATATATATACATAATATGAAGTCATTAAACAATGATGCATTGTAAAGAGTTAACCCCAATATCTGTGGTTGTGGCTGAAAACAACAACGTACGCGTTGTGTGTGTCACGGCGGCATTGCCGTAAACGCATTGCCTCTCCCCTCCATCATGATCCTTCTAATAATGGTTTATTTTAAAAGTACAGATGTGAGAGCGTAGTTACAACAATGACTAAACAAGGATGTTTGGGTTCTGTCGGGAAACTAACCTTATAAACCATAAACAATTAAACTAATCATGCTCATCATATTTTTTTTTTCTTTTTTTTCGCTCTTTTGCAGGATAGATGACCATGTTAGCGGCATGTGTCACTGACATTTTCCCAGTCTATTGTATCATCTTTGCTAATAATAAATCCGTCATCTTTGCTAATCGCTTTTCTGCCAAAAACAAAAGTCTGGCTGCAACGTATCGCTCGCTTTGGTCAAACAGCAGAACTGTCATTAAGCTTTTGAAGAAAAAAAAAGGGTGTAACTTACGCAGCCATCGTTGCATAAAAAGAAAATATATAGTCATGCGGGCTGCAGCCAATTGGGATTGTGCATAACGACCAACTTCGTAAAGGCCTGTAAGGCCATTGAAATTCGTTGGTCAGAAAATGCCAGTCAAATTTTAATGGAACCAGAACCAGATCCTGAGTGACCTGACGGCTTTTAACCTGACGGCTTTCCACCAGCAGATCAGGAGTGAGGTTTGCGTTTGCATTGTTCATTAACATCCGGGGAAATGGGAAGTGCTCATGCAGGAAGCAGCCATCTCCTGAGCGGTGCTGAATAACAGGAGGAAGAGGAGAGGCGGATCGAGACACATGCACACACATGCCCTCTTTACCCATGTGTGGTAAAATCACGCACACGCAAGCTTGCAGACAATGCACCATTGTATCTGCTCTCATTCTGTACTTTGACTAAGAATGAGTCAGTATCCTGTCTGCGGGTCACTGAGTTTATTTTCAGATATGACTGAGTCTTGTGTGTTTTTTTTTGTACTTGTGTGTGTATTTTGTGTTGTGAGTTGCCATCCAATTACGAAAGCTCACACGGGCACAAAAAACGGTACCCGCTCCGCTTTTAGTTTATTTCACGCCAAAGTTTCCTTTATTTGTAAAGGAAGCTAAAACGATATTCCCTTCTTATATTATCCAAAACAATGAAAATCAAAACACGGCATTGAGGCTGTTATATAATTTCACATCAACGATTATCATAGAGGCAAAACACATCAGATGTTTCCTCAAGGCTTTCCGGACTGTCGGAAAAAACTGAAAAAATACAGAATGAATTCACTTTGTAAACCCTCATTATGGCCGGACGGAAACAGACATCAGTATATGGATTAGATCGCTAGATAATCTTTAAAACCCCCCCACTGCATTCAGCATTCGTTTTTTGTGATCTTTCTCCCAAGTGTCTTTGTTTAAACATCAGTTTGGGCCTTTATTAAACCTGTCTTGTCTATGTCTTGTGTATTCTGGCTCTTATAAAGGCTCCATTGTTCATCCAATGCCCTTCAAAGGGAGAACCCAGTGGCCTGTTTTTGTCTCTTTTTCATTATTTTCCTTCAAGCTCGCTGGCCAAATGCAGAAAACTAATCACGAGCAAGAAGTGGCCAAGATTCCCCTCAAAAATGTCAGCTGTGTCCAGTTATCTGCTTGGTTCACCAACACCGGTTATGCAAATAGCTGACGATTAAGCTCCAACATAACTGTGTAAGGGAATTAAACTAAAGAATGTGATAGAAGAACCAGAATAACACTAGATAATTGTATAATGGCATGATAAAGTCTCTCCTTTTGGGAACCATGTGTTTTTTTGAGTTTGAGATCACATTCCCTCTGAATAGAAGTGAATTATATTTATTTATATATTCATACTAAGTTTTTTGATGAATTCCATCTGCCTATTTATGGTTTATTTAGCAGATGCTCCAGCTGTGTCATCGCTCCCTTCTCATGGTTACAATGCAGTTCTGCATTTCTTCACCTGTAAAATTATTCATGCATAACCGATGTCACGTGTTAAAAGCTTTTTTACTACGAGGGTTTTTAGGTTCAAAATTGTCACAGTATTTTCTTGCTGTTGTCTATTGAGTGTGGATGAAAATACTTTTTACCACAGTTTGGCCAAAGTCACATTTTTGGGCCAAATTAATTGCACCAAACATGTCACCGGTCTACAAGGTGAAAAAAGCCCATGAAATGATCATACAAGCTCCAACCGTGTCAGGAGAATTGGGGGAATGGGGACATTCTTTTTCTTTTTGTGCCAAATAGGACTGATTTCATCCTCTGGGAAGCGTAGAACACCTAGAACTGATTCACACTTATTTTTATTTTATCTGCTCTATAAAACAAATGTTGAGGTTATTGAAGATGGAGAAGTTGGTGAACAGGACAGGAATCAAACGATTCAAAGTAATCAATTCCAGAAAACCACATTATGTCCCACATTGACTGCATATAGCGGAAGCATTCGGTGGATTAAGATGCGTCAGTATGGTTTGAAGTCACATGGAGACATCGTCATTGGAGTTAATTCTTCCCAGTGCATTTTATGCGTTTCATGTGCTGATAAACATGCATCTTTGGTTACGCCTGCAGCGACTCCTCTTTCTTTAATAGACAAACAGAAAATCCTCAGCCAACAAATGTTTTTCTGCGTGTCCTCACAGATGTAATCCTGACTAATGTTCTTACCTACATAAAGAGGTCTATTAATCAATTATTAAATTAGTAATGATTAATTCCTCATCATGCTGTACAAGCCTCACGTCACTGCAAAGACAATTGGCCCAGACCTTGTTTAAGTATTTGTTTCACATGTGGAGTTCATTCAATCATGCAATATTAACTTCCAACTTCCAAATCCAACGGAGCAGTGGGACAAAAACCTTATAACACGTGTCGTCTTTATTCAGCCACCTTATCAAAATGTAAAACAACTACTTCCACTTGGACTGAGATGCGCAGACGTTTATCAACATCGGAGCTGCTTTGACTCGGGTCAGAATCAGGGTCACGATGCCATGTGGGATGACGCTACTGGGTCAGTCCAACATTTTAACAAAAAAACACACACACACAGTGGTAGTGTAGTCGCGCCACACAATGTGAGTAAACAACGGTCTACCATCTAGCACCAGTCCGAGGATGAAGCAGACAAAATGGGAGATTATCTGCGGTCCTCGTAAGATTGTTCAGACGCCAGCGCGTCCATTTGTTTTCAAAATAGGACGAGAAGAAGAAGAAGAAGAAGAAGAAGGGTAATGAGAATGAGGGGGACAGAAGAAATGCAGCCAGGTCGGAACTGGTGATTAGGAAGTTTAAACACACAAAGGCCGATAGGAATTTCTCCATCTCTGGGGTTTCATGTTGTTGGGAGGATTCGCAGTCCGGCGGTGTGTATGTGTCCGCGCTGTGTGCAGAATATTGTTCCTACAATGTGCTTGTTAGTGCAGAGCCCAGCTGAAGAATGCACAGTTTGTTGAGACAAAGACGGGATAACTTACTTCAGCATTGCAGGAAACTTGATTTTCCGAAACGATCGGCTTCACACGTTCACACGCGTGAGTAAACGGGGCCGTAGAAATGCCGTCAAAGACACACGAGTGACACGTGACAGTCGGTTTAAACCTTTATCTGTGTGTCTGCACGGCCGTCCCACTGCCTTTAATGGCGTGTCAACATCTGGTATTTGGCAGATGCTGTGTTTTCTTAACGGTCTTCAGTGAGCCATGTGAGGAGTCAATATAAATGAGCATGCAAACACACTGTACAGCTATTTTTAGACAAGACTCAGACTGTGTGTGTGTAGTTTTTCAGAAACCCAAGAATACACTTAAAGATTTTTATTTCTACAATACGTTGATTGACATGAATCTGATCTGAGAATCTGTTGTTTATCCCACTAGGAGTAAGATTTTGTTTTAATTAGATAGGTAGTCATGTTCTTGATCGTACATTTTGCATCCAGCCCTGTTTCAGTGTTAGGCAGGTAGCGATGATGTGTGTGTGTGTGTGTGTGAGAGCTCTCATCCAGCTGGAACGCAGCATCCTGGTGGGAATCGGCATCCGTTCCTTAAATGCAGGCAACTAGTCGAGCAAAGGCCGACCAGACGATCCCCTCCTGATGTCCAGTGGCCTTACGGCATAATTTGTTCTCCTGATATTCCCGGAGAATCCTGTCCTGGGGTCTGCATCAGGACAAACGTCTCTGGAGAGGGCAAAGTCTGGGCCGTTTTCCAATTGTTTGCGGTTTCAGGGTAAAAAAGCCTTACTGATGGCACCTTAGGGGCCAGCAGCCTTTATTACTGATTCAATTTTCATGTCTCCCATGACCCTTAATGACTCAATCCCTGCTCATGCAATCGTATATGACCTGTGCTTGTAGATGTCTTTGGAAGAGTGATTTGGTTACTTCTATTTATATCAAATATAACTGATTTCTTAATGGATTTTAAATGTCATTACATCTGAAGAGATCAAGAACCAGGCTATTCTAGAGAGGGACTAACTTCATACGAATAGAGACTTATAGCAAACACACACACACAAACACACACACACACACACACTGTGCAGTAGAGTGAAACATGTCTTTTCATCCATCAAACAGAAGCACTAACAGCATGTTGTTCCTGCTATCAGGACAACTTCTACACAACAAACCCATCACAGTCAACATTAGCATACTACCACATCCATTGCTGCTGTTAGTATCACCAGTGACCGTTTTCCATCATCATTCTGCTTACTGCTACATCATAATACCAATAATTGATTTCGCAAAGCCCTCAGATGCAAGTTTGGTATTTTGGGCTTCACAAAATGAACTGGATTGGATTAATGGTACCTATAGGGACTATAACTGATTCTTAGTTTGAAGGAGGAGAGATGTGAGGGAAGAATGATGATGTTATCCTGTGATGAGCACGCAAATCCATTCCCTGGCTGTTATTTCCATTCACATGGAATTAGAAGGAACCACTGAATCTTTCAATTAAGAGGCTACAATCAGCAACAGCAAAGAGCGCGCAAATGTCAACGAGCACTTTTGAGTCACCCACATCAGTCCTGAACAGAGGTCTGATGAACAACCCCGACGCGAGGAGTTTCAGTGCCGCGCTGCTGATTGAAACCTGCGGTGAATAAATCAATAATATATATATATTTCTATAATGAAGAGTAACCAGATCAAAGTCACTGCGGGTGAAACAGGGTCATTAACACGGTTGATATTTGATGCAAATTATACATTACATTAAAGATATGTTTAATCGATAGTCTCACAAACACAACAAGCGCATTTTCACTGCATTTATGCACAATGAGACACACAAAGCCATTCCCAAAAAATGCTGTATTAGTATAAACAAGAGGGAACATCGACGGGATTTTTTATCATCTACCATAACCATAACTTTCCATAAGCTTTAAGCCTTTATTTTTCCGCAGTATCCTAATCTAAACCCAAAATGTCAACCTGTTTCCTTGAAGGAGTTTCTACTCAACATCTTATCTTTTGACTCAACGCCCCCACTGAAGAATTCAAAGGTGACAGTAAAATGGTTTCAGCTTACTCACTGATGGAGAACAACAGCTGTGGTTAGCATGACGCCGAGCTGATGGCGATGGTATAAAAAAAAAGTGTTTGAAAAATATGAAGAAAGTACATGGGACCTCTGGGGTTTGAACGGTTTTTATATATACTTGGAATCCATTTTAACCTAATTCCAGCTGTTGTTTTCTCTCAATTTGGAAGCGTTACAGCCGGCTATAAAGCCTGCAAGGGGGTAGGGGGGGGGGGGGGGGGTGTTGCGGGATAGAGTGTCACTCTAACCTCAAGACAAAACCTTGTAGAAGTGAAGGACAGCCAAAAGATGTCCTCAATTCCCCAAAATGTCCTCTCTGGGAACATGGAAACTCGAGTTCCACAAAGATAGAAACATTACCAACTGTGGTCAGTATCTAGCACAGATTAAACAGGGTTGTTCCTGTAGTACAATGGCTCATTATTTAGAGCCTCACACACACACACACACACACACACACACACACATGCATACAATGGAGCAGCCTCAGGCCGTCAGATTAGGGGAGACTGACCCTTTGCCCACCCTGCAGCTACTTCCTTTTTACTCTCAACCAATCAAAACGGGGCTGGCAGTGAGTGTAACGTGAAACCGGGGGTCTTGGCTCAACACTTCAAAACTAAGGGCACAGTTGGAGGCCAGCAGAAACAACAACCGTAGCCGTTCACACTCTCTCACTCTCACACACTTTGTCGGACCTTGTTTACAAACAACATCAGCTGCACACACACACACACACACAAGCCAGTCTTATTCGTTTGGGACGCACACCTCCGAGAGCTTTGCCTTGTGGGAGTTACTCTCTGGACCGCTGCTATGGATTAAAACTTTTGCTGGCTGGCTGTGTGTGTGTGTGTGTGTGTGTTATGAACTGGACTAGACCCCTGAGGACTCACTAGCTCACAGCCAGCACAGCAGACCGTTGGCCGTGGGAGCTAGCGCAGGCTACAGTATCTCCATGAGGCTACAGGGGCCTCTTTCTGTGTGAAGGGTGGATGATGCAGTGTGTGCTCTCCTTCATCTCCCCCCAGCTGAGCTCCGGATCCCCCTGCAGCTGTGAGGTCAGCCCCGAAGGAACAAAGAAGAAGAAATCCAAGAACCTGTAAGTACATAAATGAAGCCGTTTTCTGTGTGTTTCCGCCGTGTGGTTACTTCCTTTTCACCGTCTGCTCATTTGGGAAAGCTGTTTATAAAGAAAGGCACGTTTTTTTTTTTGGGGGGGGGGGGGGGGGGCGTTGGATTTTCCCCAAGATCCAACCTTTTTTTTTGGAACGCAATACTCTGCCTTTTAGGTTTTCGAATGAAAGATAATGTATTATTTACATATGAGAAGGAGGAGGAATGAGAGTGAGTGATAAGCAGCACAATAGATCAATCTGTCGTCCTGACAACTACAACCTCACTCACCTCTGCTGCTTTCAATGCTCGGTCGTGAACCTTTGCTTTTCATGCTAATTCCCAACATGTGTATCCAGCAAAACGGGAAACACTTCACACCTGATTTAACAGCCATTTTGAAAGGGATGTGTTTTACATTGTCCAGGCTAATGGTGAATGTTAACGAACTGTCTTGGGGGGCTAATTGAGACATCTGGACTTACTATGACCCCTGTTGGTACTGGTGGGATTGGATCAGTGAACTGAGGATGTCAGTTCATATCCAAGCCGTAATAACTACATTCAAAACCTCGCCGTTTCCCCTCTATATCGGTTAATGATCTACATGTATCAATTTGGGGTGACCGATAATAGCTCTTCTTTATTGAATGGCACATAATGGCGGTGTGTCAGACGTTCCGCCCGAGGTTCACAGAGCTGCAAATGAAGAAGCATCTTTTAGGCATAAGGGGACTGTGAAAGGTTATCATCCATTATATCTGTGAGAGTGCGGCGCCATGTGTGTGTCTCACATGTTAGCGGTTTGCGTTGAGAGTGAAGAGCGTTCCTCTGGGTGTGTGTGTGTGTCGACGCCTCGCTGCCTCATCAGCTGTTCGACGGGGCCTTATTCACGCTCCTGTTCATCAAGATGAAAGCACATTTCACGCGGTGAGAGGCTGTCCTTGGGCCCGGCCGGGGCCCATTCTTCTGCACACGCTGTGTTTTTGTGGTGTTTAGTTTAGCCAGTAGATTAAGTGATTAAGATTCCACAGCCATTTTTTCCTGAGTCCAGAGTGTTTTGCGTGTCTGTCAGCTGCTGCAAACAGCTCCAGCGCAGCTTTATCTGTGTTAAAAACACAGACGCGTATCCAGCTTTGACTTTTGCGCGGGCAGAAGTTGTTATTTTTTCTTTTTAATTTACTTTAAAATCTGCAGCGTGGTTTTCAGTTTGCAGAAACGGACAACTGAAAGAAATCTCAAGAAGGAATCTCTTTATCGTATTGAACTCGAGTCGGGATGCACAGAACAAATATTACTCATGTGTACCTGACGATTTGACTCATGACAACAAATAGCAACTCAGCTATACAGCATGTGTTGACATAGGTCATAGGTCAGGGTTAGCAAACAGGGATTTGCTCTCCCACAGTAGGCAGACAAACCATGATTCATGGTATTGGCTCCTCTTATATTACATTTCATATCCCTCTGTGTCTGCGATGGATACTGATTTGTTATAAAGAAATTGAGAGCCGTTAAACTAATTTTAGGTGTTCGTCAAATGTGGAGAAAGTCCCTTTTTCATCATTGGTTAATATCAAAAAGGATAAGTCGCTAATCTTTCAGAGCACCTGACATGTTTACGCGCTTGTCTTCAGCCTGCTATCTCTCATGAGGATTCTTTCATCTTGCAGCATTTTACCCATTTCCTCCCTTTTTTCATAATGCCACACTGTAAACCGATACGGAGGGAGATGCTCTACTGAATAATATTAAGTTAAACCAATAAACACACCCTCAATGCAATATCTTACCGTGTTTCCAAACTAAATAGGTCTCTGCTATACAGAGACATGTCAGACTTTCTATATAACCAAGCGTGAAGGAAATTAAATATTTTTCTCCAGCGGTTGGAGACTGATATGTAGCATAGAAACAAGCCATTGCAGCGAGTGCGTGGAAGCCAGGGGCTGTATCAGAAATGATCAAATCATACCGTATGTTATTTTACTTTAGGCTATCTGCTTTTTAGAAATGGGGATCCAGTAAAAGCACCACAGTCATTTCCACTCCTGCCGGGTCCATTACGCGCTGTATTTTGGAATTTTCTTTTCTTCTCACACGTATGAAGTGGTCGATTTGGGCAGTTAGAGGTAACATGGCCGTAAACAAACGCTCTTCTTCTTCTTTTAATTACCATAATCAGCATTTGTGAGAGGAAGTTTGATCGAAACTTGTAAAAATACCCAATTTAAATACCGCTTGTAGAATAGAATAGCATTTTTCACTCAAAGGCGAAAGTTAAACGTCAGAGCACATAACTTGTGTCCTCTTTGAGACGTCCTCCCCCTTCACCAACCAAGCAGCGAGCCTCTCATGCGTCATTAACGATGACAAAGACACCGGTCTGGTCCCCACTCTCCTGCTCTACTTCTTTCCCCCTGCACCGTTACTACTTTTCCACATTTTCTCATTTCCTTCACTCCTTTCTTCTCCCCTCGCTGCACATTTGACTTCCTGTGGGTTCAGCACAGCTGTTTTCCTGAAATTGTCCATTTTATCTCTGTCTCTCCCCACTACATCGTCACCTTTTGTTTTTACTCCGTCCAGGTGTTCTGCTTCCCTTCTCCTTCTTTCCATCTGGTAGTGCATCAGAGTAACAGAAACATAAGAAGTCGACAGATTATTTTAAGTTTACAGGGACACCAATAGTTCACTGAATAATACTGGTGTAGGATTTAGTAATAAAGGCAGGACATACAGATTGAGATGGCAGTGTATTACACAGCATAAATACACATACATCTGTGTATACGCTGACATTTGGGGTGTGTTACGCCCCTTTTGTGTGCAATCATGTGCAACGTTCTCCTTGTGCAATTAGTGTTGAGAACCAATCAAAACCAATATGTCATTTATAGACAATTGCAAGTACTGAATCAAAGACAAAAATGTAGTTCTTTCAAATTATGCTCCAGCCATTTAGCACTGCACACATTGTTGGACTTTGTTTTTTTAATTTCACTCATTCTTCTTGCTTGTGAAAAAGGATTTTCCACATTACCCACAATGCAACTTAACCGCAATTGAGCACGGCGCCCGACCGCTACTCCTCATCTGGGACACATGAAGAGATCACTCCATTAGTCAAGTCATTTTTTCCCATAAAACTGAAAGACAAGACATGCAGGCCCCCGTGGAAGGAATCCGTCCTCCCTAAACACCGCGCGGTGATTGGGTGAGCCCAGGGTCCGCCTTCCCCAGACCCCCCCCGGAGTATATAAAGCTCCACCATATCCTCTCAGAGGATAGAGGAATGTGATTGTCAAACAAACCCCTCGGGCCCCGAGCACCGGTCCTCCTGACACACGCTTACATGCGGTCTAATTCCTACACACAACAAGTGAACCTGCGTACAGGCCGGCACCCATGTTTCACACTATGGTTGATTTCTCAGAGAAGTACCTGGAAAGGTAAGAGCGAGGCAGCGGATGTGTGTGTGTGTTTGTATGCCTCTGCTCGACTTTAATTGTCAAGAATTTGAATCGGAAGGCAGGGGAGGGGGGGAGACGGGGGGGGGGGGGGTGCTGCCTCATAGGAATCGACGCTGGTAGGAGGCTATGTGACCTCTCGGTGGATCTCATCTGACAGTCGCAGTGAGGGGGGTGAAGGTGTCCCCCGCGAGGCTGAAGCGCACAAACTATTTTGGAGGAAGCAGCTCTAAGTTCTAATTTGAGGCTGCCCCTTTTTCTTATTATACGCAGCCTGGATTTCAGGAATAGGATCGCTCATGTGGTCTGTGTGGGTGGGAAGGTGAGTTAGCGCAGAAATAGAGTCTTGATTGGGTGAGACTGTGAATGAGGAAACATTTATGGATTGAAATGAGGACAATTCCCTTTTTTGTTGCTCTATCACGTTGTCAAGGGGCTCCTTGTGCTTTGGGAGCCGTCGCATCCTCCAGACTGTTTTTGTCTATGAAGTAAAGTGCAGCCGATGGTTCACGAACGGTACAAATGTTATCGAAACGTAGCAGACACAGTGACACAATCCCTTGACCCAAACTGAGCCGCTTTGGTGCACAGTGCTGTTTGTGTGGCCCTTCACAGGCAACGCAGCCTTCTGTAAATAGAAAGCGGCAGAGGGCATGAAAACATGATCTCGTCATCTGTATTTCAGTCGCTCTTTTGAACTCGTCGATGTCGGGGCTTTACAAAGGGGTGGACGTTCTCTCATTGTGCGCGGCTAAGCCTCGCGGAGCGGGCGACAAAAGTGGGATGAAGTGGAGCAGCGGATTTGGATTCTGCTTGTATGGGACAGACAGGTCTGTCTGTCTGTCTGTCCATGTGCTCCCTCAGCCCCTTTCCCTGGGAGTGCGGCCTACTTTTCGGAACACCAGGAATAGCCGGCGGCGTGCTATTATAGCGGCTAATGTGAGCCAAGCAAAGAGGGAATAAAGAGAACAGGAAACCTGCGGATAATTGCGGATCCAAAAGACCTCTGGTTCTCTCTCTTAAACACTCGGGCGCGTGCACGACCATGACTGTGAGACGCATCATTGGCAGATAAAGAGCAGAGGGGTCGAGAGCACCGGGCACAGTATCTTTGACCCCAACACTGCTTTTCATCTCTGATGATGAGCAGAAGCGATAATAAAGTGTCTGTAACCGTGGTGGTTTTAAAGCGGGCTTCATCACTTTTTAAAGTCTAATTTAAGGATCATCACCTGGGGAACGTTTCCTTTATTTTTATTTAAGCAGCTGATATTGCATATCTCAGGTGTTATAACAATTCAAACGTCTACCTGTGGAGGACGCAGACATCACAGGAGGATGCAGACTGTGTCTGCTCACATTGAGGGAGGAGTTTCATGTGGATTCCTCCGTAATATGTGAGTTTCTGTTGACTCCCATTGAGCTAATTCACCAATTGACGGATCAGTCGAGTTTCTCGCACCTCCTGCAGCAAACATGCAGAATTACAAAAGAGGAAATGTCTCTGCAGTCTGTGTTGCCACAAAGTGTGTTTGGCTTTAAATGAGGCATCTACATATTGTGTAAAAGGCATCGCTGGTTTCCAAGAACACTGCTGGATTTGAGTTTCGGAGGGATGAAACATGATATGAATTGAGCTGAAATTATTTCCTGCGACCTACTATTGGTTAGAGAAAAATACCATGTAATAAATCTGTGCTGCCAGAGGGAGGAAAATGTTTGTGTTTGCAATATCCATTGACACCCACATGGTGGCAGGGTAGAAACATACATTTCTCTTAAAAACGTCTCCATGACATCACTGTCGCATCATAGCCACACTGTCTCAGCCTGTAGGAAGCCAGACATAATGGCAAGTGGGAGCTATTCACAGGGATCCATTATTAGAGCTCCTTGTTCTGTTCAGACGAAAGAGGGGTCTGGATTGTGTTCGTCAGTTTGAGCCGGCTTCAGGCACTTCTGGGAGTTCAATCAATGGATGATTCATCGCTCCTCTACGTATGCTGTATGGACGTCCTCAGGATTAGGTCAATTTTTGATTGTTTAATTCTCTTTTGATCTCTCGGCTGCTTTCTTACACATTTCTTAATTGTGATAAGGAAAGAAATTCCCACTTTTTCTAGATGCGCACCATTTGTGCGCTTATTTTTGTTGGTAATGAATAAATAAATTCATCAAGTATAAGTCTGAAATTCCCCTCTCTTACCCCCCCCCAAAAAGGTCTCTCTGCGTCGACTAAATCAATCCACACCAAGTGAACCAGGGCCTAAAACACGCCCGAATCGATGCAGCCACAAAGTCACACTTATCCTGACTTTCAAGGAGCTATTCAGCCGCTGCTTCCAACAGCTCGTGCAGTCGCGTCGTGTCATGTTTAAGGTCATGTTTCTACCTTTCCTGCCCACGCCGCAGTTGGAAAAACTGACTGTGCTGCCTGTTCAGCTCGCCCTGCCACGTTGTGTGACCGCCTCACATTTACACGTGCACAAATGATCTCCACCTCCCCACTTCCCACATACACATGCAGCCACTGGTGGAGACTGGGAGTTTTCCAACATCTGCGACTGGCATGAAAGCACCAGTGAAGTGGGCATGAGTTGGCACAGGTGCGACATGTTTCTGTTTCAACCCCCCCCCTCTCCCCTTTCTAGGAAGCGTCCAAGTACAGCGCTTGCGCTAATCCGCAGTTGCGTGTTCTTCCGCCCTCCCAAACCCTCCCCCTCCCCCTCTCCAGCCCCCCTGAGTGTGCATGTTTGAACGATAAGTGTCTATAAGTGGAAGCCTTGTTTCTTAATTTGGGGTGTGCGTGCCCTCCTGGGGTTCGCCGGTTGGCAGTGGCACCGCTTGCAGTGATTAGGGCCAGTGAGCGCGCGGCTGCATTATTAGCGGGCCAGCCAATCCACAGTGGAAATCAAAAGCGGGGACTCAGGAAATGGGTGTTGAGTGAGGTCACATCCCAGCGAGGCAGCACGTGCTCCAGGTCGGGGAAAAGCCAGGACACGTACCATGGGATTGTGTGGAATGCGCAGGATCCTTGAAGGACCCCATGGGGACTGAGGATAGGTGGATCTCCTTGTGTGAGATTTGAGGCGGCGCATGTGCAGACGGATCTGTGTGTGTGTGTGTGTGTGTGTGAGAGATGGAGAAAGGTGAAACAGGTGGGGTGGCCGGTCAGGGGGATTTCGGATGCTGCTGCTGCTGCTGCTGCAGGGAAGTAGAGGCGTGAGGAGGTCACTGTGCCCTGTTACCTCAGTCCTGGGTCAGCTCCCTCTCAGCAACCCCTCTAGGCACATGGAGACTGGCGTGATGAAACAGAGGAGTGAGGATTGAGTCTCTCTCCTCCTTCCCTGCCACATTCGCTCAGTCCCTGCCGAGGAACCTGCCAGGGACACATCTTCAGGAGAGGCTGTTAGCGGCGTCAGATTGACAGGCGACACAGTGACGCGAAGCGAGGGAAAGGGATCTTGACATCCGCCTTTTGGAAAAGCTCTCTGTCCCGGCGTACCGACACACCTGGCTGAAGGCTAAAATGTACACAACGAGACATTTATTTTCCACTTTTCTGGGTTTTGCGGGTTTGCTTTTCATGTGGACTTACAGTGCTGAAGAACTTAATTGGTGACTCCCATGCCTTGGATTGTCTTGATTGTGGACTTTGGACTCGGACTCAACACACTTTCTTCCCATGTCTTTTTTTTTTTTTGTCCACCTCCTCTATCAATCCTTTCACCCTCTTTCCATTCCCCCTCCCTTTGTCCCACCTCGACGTCCCCCCTGTCTTTCTGTGATCACAAATCTTTCTCTCACCCTTCCCTCCCTCGCCAACTCTCTCCCTCTTTCTCTCGTCACTCTTCCCTTCACCCAGGGCCAAAGACATGAAGAACCGGCTGGCTTTCCTGCGGAGGAGGAATGAATCCCCAGGAAGCAACCCAGCCAGCAAGTTAGACAAATCCATGAAGTCAGTCAAGTAAGTGGCCACTTCCTGACAGCATGCGCATGTGGGTGAGACTGTGTTCCGGGTGTCGCCACGGCCTGTGATGACCCGGCCTTGGGAGCCATGTGGTCGGTAGCATGGACACGAGCGCTGTGTGACGTGAATAAAATGATGGATATTTTATTTGGGTTGTATATCATGAAAATCAGAGCTCAATTTACCATAGTTTCTAGGTTTAGATGCCCGCTTACTGTAGCTTAAGGAACCTAAAACAAGTTATTTGGCGCCAGGCTTCCGTAAATGTCCTCTGTGTAGTTACATTGAAATATATGTCATATATTACATTATTGTACCTTAATAAATACACGTTTTCCAAGCAGCTTCTTCATGCATTCATGTTTTAAAAGACATAACAGTTATAGAACAAATGCTGTATGATTTGTCAGAATACATTTTTTTTTGTTGTATTCTAATTTAAAATGGCACAAACAAATTTCGAAATTGGCTAAAAATGTTCCCGAAACTCTGTAGCAACATTTTTCTTACTGAGCCAAGTAAAGCGTTGGATGCGGATTACAGAGAGCTGTGAAGAGGAGGAATGAGAGGCAGCAGGGGGCAGGCAGACACTGGTGAGGGGGGGAGGCCACTTCAAACATCCCCATTGGTCGACCGGAGCCCCTCCCCTCCTGCCTTGCTTACTTGCAGTCAGTGGGAATATAAGAGCCTCCTCCCCCCCCCCCCCACCAGACTGAAGCAGAAAAGCTAAAGGCTCTCGGTGCCGTTGGCTCTGGCAGACAGAGCGCATGAGAGGGGGAAGAACGGCAGTCACAGCCCAGAGTGGAAGGAAGCGACAGAGAGGAATTACCAACTCCGTCTGCACTCATCTATCCAGCAAAGTCCTGCGGATGGGTCACACAATGAGAAACCTGACTGAGATGGGCTTGTTAAAGAACCGCTCTGCTTTTATCTGCAGGCCCACCCCGGAGGAAGCACTGAAATGGGGGGACTCACTTGACAAGCTGCTGACTCACAAATGTAAGTTGCATACAATTCATTTCACTCCCTTTTCTCTTTTTTTTGTCTTACATCTTCTCCCTCCTTTTACACACATTGAAATCAGCTGTCTTTCTTTTTGTTTTGATTGTTTGAACTGATTCAGTGCAATATTTCCTCGGGAGTGGGTGCATGTAGACATACAGTGCTTTCATGAGCTGGTGGGGGGAGGATGGCGGTCACAGGACGCATGCAAGGACTCCTATATGGATCACGCACACACACACACACACACACACACACACACACACACACACACACACACACACACACACACACACACACACAGTGCTGCAGTGAACGGGCAGCTTGCATCAAGTTTTCCAAATCCCAACGGACAGAGTCTATACGCGTTACAAAGCAAGGAGTCAAGACTAACACATGCAACCGGTTTTGCCGTTTTTTGTATCATCTTCCACAATCAAACCACAATTTGTATGATAAGCTGATACAAATCCAGCCCTACATCTGCTCCTCATTTGGGCTCCGTTGGCCTCTTTCTTCTCCCCATTTCTTTTCCCTCGTCTCCACCTCTTACCTCACTCCTGCTCACCAGAGTGAGGTAAGAGATGACGGTTTGCACTGGCCTCTGCTAAATCAGCGTGGGTGATTCATGGGAACGGAAAGGTGCAGACGGGAGAAGTGGGCGGACGCGGCTTCCTGCTATTCTTTCTCTCTGGATGCCTTCTGCCTCAAGTCATTGACTGAAACTGAAAAGGCCCGAAGAATTAGCCGTTTCCCCCCCACTCACACGTCTCATTGTCCATTCGCGGCATGTGTAAAGGGGAACGTGGAGAAAGTCATGCTGACGTGTTAAATGACTTTGAGGACTTTGATTAGTGCTGTTAGGGTTTTCAATGTCCAACTTTATTCCGAACCACGCGACTCGAATAGGCCGTCACGGAGCTATTTTGGGGGGCCTGAAACCGCGAGGAGCGCTCGGGCTGCGAGGTTGCCATGGCGCTCCAGTCAACTCTCCTCTTGTTTGTTCTCATCCTCCTCTCTGCTTTCCCTCAGATGGCCTGGCAGCGTTCAGAGCTTTCCTTCGCACCGAGTTCAGCGAGGAGAATCTGGAATTCTGGCTCGCCTGCGAAGAATACAAGAAGGTCAAGTCGCAATCCAAGATGGCGTCAAAAGCCAAAAAAATCTTTGCAGAGTACATCGCCATCCAGTCTTGTAAAGAGGTGAGTGGGAGCGCGCGCCGCACGTGGATACTGGAAAAGAAATGGGATGGAAACCTCCTGCTCCTCATATTTCCTCACACTATGTCACACTTCGCTCACTTGTTTTGCTTTTTTCCTCATCAGGTAAATCTGGATTCGTACACCAGAGACCACACTAAGGACAACCTGCAGAATGTGACGCGCTCCTGCTTTGAGCTGGCGCAGAGGCGGATATACGGGCTGATGGAGAAAGACTCATACCCCCGCTTCCTGCGCTCAGAACTCTACGTGGACTTAATCAACCAAAAAAAGGCCAGCTCCACCTCGACTTCATCTTCCTCATAAGGCACCAGGAGACGATCAAAGGAGGAGGGGAACATGAAAGAGAAAGGGTCAGACTTGAAAAAAAGTAGAGAGGGTGGGTGGGATGCGAGGGTCTTTGTTTTGCCTTCTTTTCTTTTTTTTTTACAAGTTGCTTTGTGTATGTCATCCTGTCCACTATGATTTTGTTTTGTTGCTGTTGGGTT
The DNA here is from genome assembly GCF_964276395.1 of Gasterosteus aculeatus. Lineage (NCBI taxonomy): Eukaryota > Metazoa > Chordata > Actinopteri > Perciformes > Gasterosteidae > Gasterosteus > Gasterosteus aculeatus. The sequence continues at coordinate 6,577,456 of NC_135702.1, read as the reverse complement.
GTGTGAGAGGGACGCGGCAAAGCTACGGCACTGCAAAGGAATGTAGTTTACACAGTCACCAGGTGGGAGGATGAATGAGTGGACCGATGAATGGATGAATGGATGGATGGGGGACACAAAAGATCCAGAAGCCCGCAAACGAGGGGGCGGAGCCGGACGTCTCGTCTGATCACTGTCTGTCTCTTTTTGTGCTGTCAAGTCTTTTGCGCGTGATTTCTACGCACTGGAGAAACGGGGGAGGGGGGGGGGGGGAGAGGGGGGAGTCGGTCTAAAAAAAAAACAACAACCTGCAGACATGAAGACAGTCCGGTACTGTTTTTCACTTATTTTTTTTCTTTAATTGCCTCTTAATACTCACACTTTAAATCCCTTCCTTTCCTCCGCCACGTTCTCTGTGAAGCCGCCTCAGCTCTGTCGGTACGACACAAACTTCGTTTTCTTTGGGTGTGTTTTTTTTTTTTTTTTTTATCAGACTCAAACTGTATGACGGAGGGGGACAAAAAAAACAATATGTCTGATTTAAAGTTGCTGTTAAGGTTTTTTTTCACACGCATCTTAAAACACCAACACCCTCCACAAAAGCTTCTACAAACAGCTTCGACCTTATTCAGCTCATCGCAAGACTGCGGACAAGCGTCCCACCGGGACGAAGACACACAGAGACGGAGAAGGGCGAAGGACGGCGGCGGATAACGGACGGACCGGAGCTGGGAGGAACCGGACGATGTCGAAAGACATTCAAAGTCACATTCAAAGCCGGCAACGGAAGAAGAAAAAGACCACCAGTCTTTTAAGACTGCATACGACAAGAAAAAAAAAAACCTGGAGAAGAAAAAGAAGAAAACGTTCTGTGCAGCCCGACAACATTTCCATTTAACATTGTAGCTCATTCTGGACTAATCGAGGAAGTATTCTCAGGTCATTGCCATAACAGGTTCCACCTTGGTTTTACTTCTGTTTTATTTTTTACACACTCACTGTTTTTATATGCTTTAGGGTTCCAACCTGCACTCCTTAGTTCTACTGAGCAATACACAAGAGGTTTGCTGGTTTTTAGTATTCAGTGGGAAAAAAAATGTTGTACAAAAGTTTGCCTATTTATTTAGATTAACTTGCTGGATGCTTTTACAGACACCCTCACCTCCTCCAAAGCACTCAGCTACAAGCTCTCACTTTCCTCTTAACCACCAAACAGGTCCAGTGCTGTCCTGACCTTTAAGTGCAATATTGTTTTTTTTATGTTATTATTATGTTTGGGTTGTGCATTTATTCGGATGATGTGGAGGTTTTTCTGGGGGAAGACGAACGGCTTGAGCTCTGTTTAACTTTATTTTGTTAAGAGAAAAACAAAAACGTATTGCTATAAGGTTGACTTACAACGTAAACTTTAAGAAGCATAAGTAGTTTAATGCATTTTAAGCGAGTGATTCTAACTGTGTTACAACCCCTGGCAGCAGGCAGCCGGGGGGCATTTTGGTTGTAAATATAATTCTTAAAAAAAAAAAACGATGTGATAACACATTAAAAATAAACAAAAACAAAGCCTATAGGTCTCTGCTGGCGTATGTGGGACCCGGCTGTATTTATGTAAATATGAGAGACTCAAAACTTTAAGATGCCGTGTATTGTTTGAAAAGAAGGATAAAGTAGGTGAGCGAGAGCAGGAGCCATCTGCTCTTTTCCCTGGTCATACACTGCTTGTAAGGAGTTCTCTGAAAGGCAATTTATCATTTTCACTGTTTACAATTCAAAATGCATCTCTTATGAAAGCAAGTGAAAACAGTAGAGTACATTTGGTGTCATTGCTAAAGATAAATAAACCAACCAACTGATGAAGTAACACATGTTGTCTCTGGATTTTTCTCATGCGTATTAGAGATTGAATTGAGCATTCGAGTGATCGATGAGCTCCCATTTACCGATTAATGAACAGACGCGTGGACGAAGTTGCTGTGGAAAAGGTGCCAATAAGACCACTAGACATTTTGGCGAATGTCTGCGTCCTTGCAGAGAGATGAGAGGATTGGAAGGACTCACTAAATACACACTAATCTACTCCAAGCATGCGCACAGCGTAGTTCATCTGAGCTGAGCATAAAGGCTGAACACAGTTACACTGCATCTGTGCACCAGCACAGCTTGCTGTTTCTACACTTTCATTGTTTTACTGAGCAAACAAAGATATAGTGTGTTCATTTGTGAGCTTCAGAAGTGCCGATTTCTTTTAAAAACTTGGACCGATCCGCCGTGGCTTGAGTGATGTTGAATGTCTCGTTTAACCATCAGCAAGAAAGCAAACGAGAGCACATCCTAAAATACTTTTGAGATTATCGTATTCTTGTTTAAAACTGTCCGTTTGAACGCTTTGCCCCTTTTATGTCACCGTGTTCCCGGATCCCCCCCCGAGTACCACAGTCATTACCATAACCAGTAGGGGATATATGGACTCCCGTACAAACAGAGCAAACGGGGACGATCACAGCTCGTCCTGATCCCAGCTGTCCTGTTGTCCTCAGAAGCGGAGCCCCGGTCGAGTGAGACACTTGAGTGTGAGCCGGGGTTATTGGGTCGGGATGAGACGATGGGCTACTTGTGTGAGTCCGTGTTCAGGGGGGGGGTTGGTCGGTCTGAAGTGGTGTTGGAAACGGTAGTACTAACAGCCTAATCCTCTTTACCAGCTGCCATCTGTTTTGACAGCTTCTTTTTCCCCCCAAAAAGGAACCTTGTTATCTCCTCTATCGGCCTGTTTCCTCTCCGTTCTGCCGCCCGCTGACGGGCTCTTTGTCTCCACAACACACAACTCGTGTGTCCACATTTTGCGTCTTTGAGTCCATACAGTGGACGGCCTGCCCTCAGGCCGGATCCCTTCGCCGAGTCGCTTCGTTCACGCTTCCTTCCTCTCCGTCATCTGTGCAAACCATATTCCACTGCCATTGTTTTCGTGCTCAACAGTCACGTGAGCCCCAAACAAACGGCAGCTCGCGTTTCCCGCTCTTCCCAAATATGGCCGTCAGCGTTTCCTTCTCCTACCCGACCTTTGCGTCACGGCGAATACGAAGTCACAAATGTTATTGTCTTTGTAGCAGCTTTTCAGCCGTTAAAGGCAACCGTTCCTTGTCTGCTGGACAACAATGACATGAATGTAGTTTTCAGTATATACAGAATATAATGATAATAAAATGCACCCAAACGCAGACAGGGACAGACAGTGGAGCAGTGCTGACAGAGGTTTCTTTTAAATTAAATAATTTAAAGAAAGTACTCACTAGTACTGGAATATTTAAGTAATAGCTTGGGTATACTTTCTACCTGCGGAAGTAAAAAGATTCAAACCCCTCCCATATCTGTTATTAGCTTTCCTCTTCATGCAGAGCTTGGCTTTTTACCTGCTTGCTTTAGCTTCATATTAAGCTTACAGATATCAGAGAGGTAATTTCTCACCAGCAAATGATTTTTGAAGTATTAAGAATTTGATATTTGCTTTTTCACCTTGTGAATTTCGTGTAGAGAAAAGAGAAAAGAATCACTGCTGACTTTCAACAATGGAAGAGTTGTGGAAAGGCCTACTCCCCAATTAAAGAATGAAACTATGTGATGTCTATCAGACAAACACAGACACATAACTGTCACGGGAGAAAATAGTGTGCCCATAACATGCCGTGGTCGTGCTGAATTCAACAGGCCGCCCCTCTTGCCTCTCATGTATTCGTGCAGCAATCAAGGGGCTTAATCCTTGATTAATCCCTAATTCTTGGATCTGCCCGTCCTTTCAACTCTTGGCAGGTTTACAAAAGAAACATCACGGCTCTCCAGCTGCTGTCGCAGACTCAGTGGACACCTCAGTCCCCAAAAGACGCCTGTGTGTGTGTGTGTTTGTTTATCTCTCCTGCTGCACACGTGCTGCAGGGAACAAGTGTTTTGTTTTCACAGCGGTGGCCTGATCCACGGAGTGGAGCCCGTTATGGGCAAAGACAAATTGGAGGCTTTTGCTTGTACATTTCTTTGATTTTTCCGACCTGCTGCATGTAATGACATCATCATGGAACCTCATCCTGTCCACCTCAGAGGTGCCCGTATCGTTAGCTGCGCTGAATTACCTCATCTAGCACACAGCTCGTAGCTTTAGTGGGTGCGGTCCACCCGTACTTACACCCGAGAGGAGCTGTAGTAACACGTTGAATTTGGGTGTCTTGGATTGTCAAATTGCTCCCTCTTGAAACTCAACTTTTCCTGTGTTTACCTGCTGGTTCTGTTAAACTCGGGGCGCCGCTATCTTCCAACCATCAATTACATTACCGCGGTTGTTTTTCTGGGACCAGAACAACACGTTGAACCAATATGTTGTCTCATTGTCTCCACCCAAGTATTTTTAAGGTTCCATGTAGTCACCCTCGCTGCCCGTCCAGCTCGAGGACGCAGTCTTCCTCCCAGGAGAAGCTTTGCCGGTGAGACCACTGCAGATGGTTCCCTATAATGAAATTGTATGTTTAATCAACATCATGCAACTGTTTATTTTAAGCTGTAGAAGCTGAAATGTAAAATCAAGGTAACCTTCTGCAAGGTCAACCACAGCTTTGAAGAAGGCCTTTGCACCCGAAGCAGCAGGTAAGACATGACTTTGTTTCCCTATAATTCAGTCCCCGCACCCACATATTTCCACTTCCATTTGAATATAAGTTTGATAAAACTGGTAACAGAGTAACTCTACAAGTTCCAAACTTCAAGTCATTAAGGTACTTGAACGCGTGCACACACATACAAACTTTTACGTATTACATTTGAGATGTTTCTCCTCTAAATGATGCTCATGAGCTACTATTGTGCAATAGCTAAAGTCTGTTGTCCATCGTACGTGTTCAAATATCTCATTGAGCTGTTTTGAGCTGGATGTTCCATTAAAGAGGAAAAACGTGGGGGGGGGGGGTCCACAACAAAACACTTAAAATGATGAATGTTTTTAAGTACTGTAGCACTAAGCTTAAAGAGTGCACTTCACTAATAGGATTGAATCAAGTGAAAACCTACTAACGTCCTCAGATTATCTACTAGAAAATAGAATCCTGCAGTATTTGTAGTGTTGTTCGCTTTACATGCTTCTTCAGTAGAGTACATTTTTTTAAATTTTAATCAGTCAGGCAGTCATCCTCTACATTGCTCCACACAGGCATGGGGACAAAATGCCAACTCCATCCAGGAAGCTGCTGGGGTATAACAAATTATTTTATTTAATTGTCGTTATCTTTTCATGAATTACCTAAAATGTCGTCAGATGTGTCTCATAATTATGCATTCAGGAAGAACTGCAACATTCTTTTCTTTTAGGTAAAGAGTGACGGTCTTTCCCCACATCTCCCCCCATAGTCTCCAGAAGACGAGTGACTACGTGGTCTCTGGTGTACTCTGGTGACTTTGCTAATCCGCTTACATTTTATCAAACGCTATCACAGGCTCCAAATTTGTATACGTGCAATACTTTTCTTCCTCACACACTCTTGATTTTGTATTTCACGAGAGTAAGCACTTATGAGAAGCATGTAAGAATAACGCAGTGGTAAAAACCCTTAATCAAATGTTCACTCAGCCAAATTCAAACCAACGCATCTGTATTGCTGCCTGCCAACCAAGCTAATAACAGATCTGCAATCTTTCTTCAGTCTTCTCGGTGCCGCTTCCAGACCGGCCGCTACGTACGCGCATACGCACACAGACACTGTTTCCTCCCCTGAGCCTACCTGTGTCAAATGTGTTCCTTGATTCCCATTAATGAGCAAACCGTCATTAGTACGTCTGTGTGTGTGTGTGTGTGTGTGTGTGTGTGTGTGTGTGTGTGTGTGTGTGTGTGTGTGTGTGTGTGTGTGTGTGTGTGTGTGTGTGTGTGTGCGTGCGTGCGTGCGTGTGTGCGTGCGTGCGTGTGTGAGGCTGTAAGTGGGAGAGCGGAAATGACTCAAGCTTGTGATGCACAAGTACATCATTCTATTTGTGCTCATAGTTTTGAATCCTGTGTTTTGATCACAGATATTAAGTAGTCAGTGTAGAGGAAGCCAGAATAATGACAGATTATTCCATGACTGTGACACTCTCGCACATCATTTTATGGCACCACAAACTTGGTTGGAGCTGAGTGTTGTCCTTCTTGCACATCTCTGAGCACTGAAGCGAAGAAAACAAAGGTTGTCTCATGTTTTCCTCGGCTCGAGGATTTAATGCAGTAGAAATACGACTGAGACAGCCGGTGAGAGAGATCATCAGTGCACAGATTATTTACATTTAAAACACATGCCAGAAAGACAGTAACAACCGACACTCTCCATCCGTCTGTCTTCTCTCTGTTCTTTGCTTCCTGATTGCCACATGCGCTGCAGACCTGGACCGACGGGCAAACAAAGACGCTCCGATGGCGAGGGACCACAGATGGGACACGTGAGGGGAGTGACTTGTTTAGTTGACGCCCGTCCAGATGTGATGTGAGGAAACCATCAGCCACCTTTGTGCCTTTGCACCGCTGCAAGATTTGAACCAGCTTTGTTTACCACCGTGCAACAAAGTCAGTGGCAGGACACCTCGGAACCTTTTGCCAGATGAGGTCAAACTACTCATCTGTCCTCCGCTGCCATGCGGCTGTGGATTATCTGAAAGCCGGGGAGGATGGGCCAGAATCAGCCAAGGCTCGAAGCCGGGAGACTCGGAACCGCTGAACGTTGTTGTCAGTCATTTTTCTCAACTGAAGTATATTCAGCCACTGCGGTTATTATTCTACGGTCGCTAGAAAGTGAAACTCCATGGACAGTTCACAGAAAAAGTCATACTAATATTAAAATGAATTAATTAAATATTAAACCAACTCTTGAAACATTTCCACCACTGAGGAGGCTTCTTGTTTTTGTTTACCAGAAGGAGGCGTTTTGATTTGGGCGTCAATTTAACAGGGGAATATGCACACTTCCTGCTATGTCCATTTCTTTCTGCTGGTTATGTAATTCTCTGTTGCATTTATTCATGTTGTATTTTGTTACTCTAGTTTTGGATCACTTCATGACACGCTACTTGCAGTTTTTGGCGGTGCCTTGATTAGCAGAGCTCCAGTTTTTTTTTTAAATTGCACAATAAAGGCTTTGATACAAGGCAAAAAAAGGGAAAATCACAAATATACCACAAAAACTGAGCTTGATCAATTGGCTCGAGTTGAGAGCTTTCCTGGAAAAAAAACACAATTTAACTGAAGGTGAAACTTTATGCTTAAATAACTAGATTGTAAGACCCACACACACACACACACACACACACACACACACACACACACACACACGCACTACAAAGACCTGGAGAGTGCGTATTACCAGGGTGACAATCCAGAAATCAAAGTGGTTTAACACAGAAACCTTAACAGCTCCCTTTTTGGCATATGCTGTACTCCAACACACACACACACACACACACACACACACACACACACACACACACACACACACACACACTGCTCTCTGCACTCTGCACACACATACAAACACAGCCTGCATGTTCTAATTGATGCACAAATCGGATCTCGACAGATGAATGATTTATCCATTCTCTATTTGTCACAGACATCTGGTTATGCAACAATCTAATACGAACCACGCTGCCTTTTCTTCAGTGCCATTTCTCAACAAGTCGCTTCTCCTGTCGTTTACGTGTTTTGAATACATGACGTATGGTGAGTGGCGGGGAAATAACACAAAATAATCATTTCAGCTGGCGCATACGGCGGATGTACATAAGACATTCAGAAAAGCTTTCACCCACAAACACAAAATCTTTGTTTGCAGAGGAGAAATATTTGGACAGCAACCCTCCTATCCGAACATTCATCTTCCTTCGCTGAATTGTGCCGACTAACGGCAATATGTGGGCTAAAGTGGATCATTTCCCGTCATTTCCATCTTAGCAGCAAGTCATAAATCTGCAAACTGGATCTCCGGGAGCATTTGTGAGTTAACGCAGCAGGAAGCCGAGAGCAGGGGACTCATTTATCTTTTCTATATTAATAAAGATAATAACAGATGTTTTTTTGTGTTGTGGATGTTTTTCAGGATTCTTGGCCTGAGTTTAGTGAGTGCTGACTACAAAACCCGGGAGACTTCATCACACATCGGGCTTTTTGTTTTATTCTTGACATTTCTGTGTGTCAAGTAACCGCATGTCTGTAAGAGCCAATCGGCCAGAGGGAGGAGTCCATCCTCTCCTCGCGGTTGTGGATTTGTTGAGGCAGGTTGCCATTTGACGTTTGAGTGACTGGTTTCCTCTCCTCTACCCCTGTGTGTCTCATCCCTCAGACGGTCGTTGGGCGGGGTTTTGGTTTCGTAGTGGCGCCGCAGGGTCAAAAGCTGACACGTCAACGGCGGTGCTCCGTTGGCTTTAGGCCACATCCTGTGATTGCAGATAAATAAAGAATTGGTTCATTCATGGTCAAGGTTTATGTTGTATAAATTACAGCTGGGCCAGCTCTTTTTACCATTCAAACAAAAACAAGTTGCTGTGTGCCTATGAAATAAACAATCCCACGGCACATAGTACGTTCAGTTTTGTGGGTCATCCATCTAAAGTTGTAAATTGTATAATGTCACACAAAATTAATAAAACTGTATTACGGTGTGGCAAAGAAACAAGTCATTTCCACATACCCACAACTCCAGATTAAATTGTGCAGGGCAGCTATGCAATTGCTCAACTCTGAGAGTCTACATATGGGGCGCCATTAGTAAAATGTTGCTCGTTCTAAAATCCTGCTCAGTCACTTTTTTGAATCTGAATGTTAAATGTAAATGTTGAATGTAAATATAAATGTTAAATGTATATATAAATAACAAATGTTAAATGTAAAAGTTTTACATGTCTACATGTCAGAATTGATGACTGAACTGAATTTACGGTAATGGGCAATGATGAGGTGTCTGTTGCTACAGGGCTTGTGCCTGATGCCGCCCTAAGGCCAGCAACAGCTCTCTCTCTAACAAGAGCCAATTCATTCGGACTCGCCATCTTGTCTTGACAAGTGACTGAAAGGCAGCGCTTTCTCCATGCAAAAGAAACGTTACACAATGGGAACGTAGCCAAATGACTATAAATAAAGAAATGTTCAGTCGTAAACTAAACATTTAACATTTAAATAAACATTTTGTGTTACTGCATTATCTTGGAAAGGTTATTGCATGAATTTACATGACTTTTACTAAATGTCTAAAATGACATTTTAATATTTTTTTCCATATGACAAAGCTAAATGTACCAAAACTGAGCACGATTCTAGAACATAGCGGCAAAAACAGACAAAAACCTACATTCATTTAAAAGTAATCAAGCTTGCGTTACAGTAGTTTTAAAGATGAGTTTTTTTCAGTGAAGTTGAACTCTTCTGCCAGGTGTGTTTAGGGAATGCAAACATGTCAGCAAACAAATACACGCTCATCATTAATTCGGTAAAATCCTGGCAACCCGCTCACTCCAGCTGGGCTGTATTTCCAGAGGAAAGCTCTCTTTGCTCTGTGACAAGTACGCTTCAGTGTGTTCCAGCTGTTTCCAAACAACAAAATCACAAGCAGGGAGGCCTGGCGGCCATCTGTGGCCAGCCGCATTCAGCCCGGTCATTATCACATATTGTTGTCCGTCCCGTTATGCAACAATCCCGCCATTTATTCACCAACCAGCTTTTCCGATTTGTTTATTCTTGCAATCCGTTTGTGTGTATTTTCTGTTGATTACTGCTCCTTCAGGCAATGAGCTGAACCCTCACACTCACTGTGGAAAGAGGGAAAAACTCACGTGGTCTCCACGCTTTGCTTCTTTGAGGTTGTTCTTGTCTTTAACAGGATGTCTTCCTCCTTAAAGTGGACTTTAAAACAGTTTATTTGGTTTGCGGTAGGGCAATGACAAAATTACTGAGAATAGCCGTCTTTGAATCTACAACAGTGGCCACCGCAGCCCAGCAAAAACAGCAGTGATGACAAATGAGCTTTTTCCACTATGTGACTGCTTTCACTCCCTGGGGATCTATTCCTGTCTCAGACGCCGTGCCCCACATACTTATTTGGTCATTTGATAATGTGCAGGTATACAGAGATTCACAGTTGTTTCAGGTCTCTTTTCTGTCAGTGCTGTGTTGATTTCATGGGGCAAGGGAATTAACGTGTTGGGATCACGTGAAAGCGTTCTTTTCCACGACTCTTGGTCAGCGTTATCTTGATTATGTCCTCGTTAATTTATACTATCTCCTCCACCACGAGGTCGCCAATGTGACACTTTCAGGACAATCAAGTACCTAAGTCACCCTTTAGAACAAAGACTTCATCTCTCCTTGTGACAGTTTTCCCAGACGGTTTCACCAAAGTCGGTGTGACATACTGTGGAATGGAATCGCATTTTCTTTGAGTGAGTGTGCTACAATTTAACAGTGAGGCCATTTTGCAGAGGCTACACTGCTTGCTTGTTTGCTGAAATGCCTCTTTACGAGCCAGTGTATATATGCATATAAATCAAGCTGTCACTGCTCCCTTCAGTTTGCAGAAAAGCCAATTCTTTCTGAAAGAAAGTCCTCCAAGGATCTCATGTTATCGTGTGCATGCTTGCATGACGTGTACACGTGTGTTTCCATGGCTTTTTGTAACAGAATGCTCTTGGAAAAGTGTCTTTCTACATCTATTTGTCATCGGACAAAACTATTTCCAGCATGTCTGTTGTGCTGATGTATTCAGAGAACGATACAAAAATGGCTGCCCTACAAAGCAGCTCTGTTACACACACCTTCCCTCTCTCTCTCTCTCTCTCTCTCTCTCTCTCTGGTAATTGTCAAGGAAGGACCTCATTTCGGATGAACTTAATCATGCTAAACCTTGTGGGAACTCACGTCCTGCCCTAACTGACGTGTTACCTAACACCACGGCGATGTCAGCATGCACTGCCAGGTTTCCACTGTGCACAGTCGCCTGTCAACTTACAATAATCATGTTTTACAAAAGGTGGGGCTTAAGGGTAACAAATGAAGTTACAATATGTCATGTCTGCCAGAGTGCTGGGAGGAATTAATCGCTCTTCATTTCATCACAAACACAATGAAGGATCAATCATGGAAACTAAAAAACATCAACAAAGGAAATACTAATCTCATTGACAGAAATGGAAAATTGGAAATGTTCTACTTCTCAATGCAATAATCCTTTAAGTTTAATGATTGGTTTTGAAGTGTTTGAATCTTTGACTTCTATGGCGCAGTAACAGTAACGTGAATCTGATGCGAATGACAGGTAATAATTTGTCCGAATCCATAGCTGGTGTACTTTGCTTGACATTCGGAGTAGTTCATCCACGCACGCATCCAGCCTCATGGTAGCAGCGTCAATAGGACTTTAGCAGCAGGGGGTCAAGTGACCGACTCCTCCTTGTCATTACTCTGCTCCGGGACAGCGTATCAAAGACTGGCTGCACAACCCACTTTGTCTCACTAGAAGGTAGTAAAAAAATGAATTAAAGTTCATGAGGGACTAAGCCACGTCATCACAC